>NC_090226.1:33600225-33740225 GCF_024489055.1 Chanodichthys erythropterus | reverse complement strand
GTTCTGCTGGTCGTCTCCTTCCTCAACATGTTCTTTGCCTCAGAGATGGTCTTTAAGGTATATGATGTGACCGCCTGAAAGAAAGCAGGTGTTGCAGTTGTGCGAGAGTTTGAGTAACAGAGTTTTGATTTGTTTCAGGCTCACGTGTATCTGGGTCTGGCCATCATGTGTGGCTTTGTGCTGTTTGACACTCAGCTTATTATTGAGAAGGCAGAAATGGGAGACAAAGATTACATCTGGTAAGGCGTAGAGGTTTACTGTGTTTACCAGTATACCAATGATCGTTTTCATATAATGGTAATAGTAGTTGTTCATGCTAAAAATTAATTTACTCAGTTTATATTAGTATCTTAGGAGTAACATTGTAACCAAATCCATTGTTTAATAATCAACCAACCACAATAAAGCTGTACATAGGAATGAATAGGACTGTTTATAAGCTTTTTTTGCTTGTTTTTAATGAAGGCATTGTGTCGACCTCTTCCTGGACTTTGTGACCATCTTCAGAAAGCTTGTTATCATCCTTTCTATGAATGAGAAGGTATTTGAAACATCAATACTTGGCATCAGCATTGTTGCTTCCATCTGTTTTATTCCTTATTGAATTTATTCTCTATTTTTTGTAGGAAAAGAAGAAGGAGAAGAAGTAATTTTCAAAAGAGTGAAAACATCTGTGAGCTGAACATGTCAGCAGCTTCATTGTGAATCTGATTACATAGTTTGATTACATTTTATGTGATTTGATATGGTGTCTTAACTTTATTTTTGAAAATTGTTACTGGGCTTTGAATATGTTGTCAGGATAGTGACCTAATGTTGTTTGACTGTAGATTTTGAAGTCTTATTTAAAGCTTAAGTTGATCTTTAATTTCTTTGACTTACTGCAGAATTTAAAAGTCTGTAGAAAAGGAGTCTCATAAAACATTTGAATTAGTATCTGATTTAATATTGTACATAACAATAGAAAGTTTGAGTGTACTTGAGTTGTTACTGCTAGATGACAGAAGACTTTCTCACCCCACGCTCTGAACAATATCAAATCATATATCATAAATACCTTAACATGGTTGTGCTCCGCTAAACTGCTTTTTTGTGGTTATTGCGTTAATATTTGATCATTGATTTTTTTTTTTTTTTTTTTCTTCTTTGTTGCCAATGTCAGACTAGATTTTTGTAGCTGCTGTTAATGCCAAATTTATTTAGATTCATGACTACCATTGTTAATGCATTTTTCATTGAGTTCACAGATGAGATTTATTTTATTCATGAATATTGTGCATATTGATTAAGTCAATAAATGATGCCACAGATTGCATTTGTGCTCACGTGGCTACTGATATATTAAACCTTCTGCTGATAAACTTACATTGAGCTTGTTAAAGCTGCAGTCCGTAAGTTTTGCCTCTTTGTCGCCAACTCTGTTTGAACCCTGCAATTGCAGTTATTTGCAGAATTATCATCTTTGCGTGTGTTGCGTATCGGCACGGCTTCTCAGTGCAGATAAATCTGTTTGCTGTCAGTCACCATGTCGGTGTGGATACTGTACTTCAGAATCATGTTTTTTTAATCATTTTTAACCAAAAAAAAAAAAGTTACGGACTGCAGCTTTAAATTCTTGTGATTGTATTTCTTCATCGCAGATAAAGTGAATTAGATTTAATATTTGTCAGATAAGCAGATGTTTGAATTTTACCTGTAACAACCAGAAACATATTTCATTCAGTAGGTTATGTGCTGGTTCATCTAGTAGGGGGGAGTGGGGTAAGATGAGCCAGTGGGTAAGTTGACCCACCCCCCTGTATCTTGGCAACATACACTTTTATTGTCACTTGACCATATATTTTGGAACCACCAATCATTTCTGCACATGGGAGACATCCAAGTACAATTTTTGCATAACAGATGTAATGATTTGTCCGTAAAATTTGTCCGTCACCTGTAGTCCCTAATAGCCTAATGGTCGTCATTGCAGAAAAAACTACCATGTCAAGAACCTTTTGTCTAAAATGTTTATTAGTTTCAGTGACATTTATTCATTCTAATTTGGTTTTTAATTTTAACCAAACTCTCCATTTAGTCTGTTTTTGGGAACTTTGGTGTTCAATATATTGTTTCAGAAATGCAAAATTTTAACTTTATTTGGTTGGTTTTATGTTGTTTAAGTTAGATTTAAGAAAAGAAATATGATTGTTTGTAAAAGGAAAATTGATTATTAAATTAGTTTTTAAAAGAGGTAAATTGAATCATTTAAAATGATCTAAACCATCCTGAAATTGAGTTAGATACTTTCATTGTACTTCTGCTTCATTTTCCCTTATCTTGAGGTCCATATAAGTAAAAAATGGCTCATCTTACCCCACTCTCCCCTACCTGAACAAGAAGAAGGTTCAAGATATGCCTGTATTATTTAACTGTTTGGTTGTATATTATATTGTATATATTATTTAACATCAGGGAAGCGTGTCATAAATGACGGAAAATTCCAGATAAATAGCAGCACAGAGGTCTTAAAAGCAGAGGGAAATCCAGGTTGACAGCGACTAACATGTCCTTGTTAATACTGGACAAAGGGTGAATGACAAGTGATTTTGTCCATTTTTTAGGCCTTTCCCTCGCTAACTTCCCGTCTCGTTCACTCAGCTGTACGTCATTGTTTACGTTGAACAAGCGCCCTCTACTGGCGGAACCTTTATAATGTGTTTAAATGGAACGCCCTTGATCACTCTAAATCCACAATGGAGCTGATTTATTATTTACGGTTTTTACCTTATGAATTTGTTTTACGCAGCATTCTATAGACCAGCATGTATTCTTGGGCTTCTGTGACATCGCCAACTACTGGTCTGGCAGCAGAATACAGCGTTTATAGTCATTTTAGTTGATCTGTGTGAACAGGGATAGTTTTGACAACAGTCTGTACACAAAGGAAAAACTTTTATGATTTTAGTACAACACTGTCATGTAAAGGTACCCTAAAAGTGGATTGCAGGGAAGAATGATATCGGGTATGAGTGATTGAAATACTAGACAGAGGGAGAAAGGGGGGGACGCTGAGATTTTAGTGAAGCGTGACTGGAAGGAAAGTTACTGTGTTCTACCACTTTCCAAATATACTTTAAAATGTGTTCATGTGAACTATCGCAATAGCAGACATGAACATAAAACACAAACATGTTGCTTATGTTGCCTTTTTATTTCATAGCTTTATAACTTAAATTTAAAATCCAATTTTTTATAATTTCTAGATTCTGAAAAAGTTTTAGAATTTAACTCTTTCCCCGCCATTGACAGAATTTTCTGGCTTTCCGTGTTTTTACTGTTATGGTAGGGGGCGCTATTACGCATCTTCTGAAAGAGTACAGAATCTCTGGATCAAAACACAGGCGAAGAAGAAGCAGAAACAAGCAATAGCATAAAATAATGCAATCATCGAAATTAAACAGCAAAAAAAGCTTGATCTACCCCATTTATGTTTTGATCACCGTTGTGCATCCAAACCTTTGACAAAATCTCATTTTCTCAGCTTTTTGCTCAAAATGTTGCTTTTTTTAATGAAAGAAAGAATGCATGACGTTAGAATAAAATTATTATTATTATTATTTATTTTTATTTTTTTAAGCAGATCTGTTCTTTCTTTTGATATATTGCATTTCAGATATTCATAGAACAAAATATTCTGGGGGCCATGAAACTTTTGTGAAAATGATCAAAAATGCTGGCTGGGAAAGAGTTAAATGCATTTAAACAAATACGAATATATGCACTGTACAGCACAATCACAGTCATTGTTGAGAAACTATTTTAGGATTCTAGCAGGATATTATATAGTGGCTTAGATGCTTATTCTTCTCTGTTAGTTTTTCTGCTTATATTCTGACAAAACACTAAAAACATTGTGCAAATACTTGAATTTGTGACTATAATCTACATGAAAATACAACTTTAAGTTATTAATCATCATGACAACACAATTAAAACAGAGAAAAAAATGGTTAAACTATGTACATATAAAAACAGTCAGTTCAGCCTGTTGTGTGGATGAAGACCTTGTTCACTTCTCTGTAAGCGTTTCGCAGGAGCACGTATGGGAAACACATTTCCAGCATGTCTTGACTTAAGAACGGCGACTGCTCCACAATCTACAACCCAAAGAATAGAAACGACAGACTTGTATCATAAAGCATTTTTAGATCCTATGCTCATAATAATTCTGTTAGTCTCCAGAGGTTTGTTACCATGTGTAGAATGAGATAAACTGAATCTCTGTTCTTTATTTCCACTCGCTCCATATTCTGACCAAGCTGCAGTAAGATCGAGGATGCCACCTACACAAACAGACATACTAGATGAAAGATTCGCTGTGGATGTATGGAGTGAAAATTCTTGCTGCGTATTCTCTGTAATGTCAAGCGTTGTGAAATCAATGGTGTGCCATTCACCTTCAAGAACTCTTGAAGCTGCACCTGGATGTTCTTTCTCTGGACAGTGAACATCGCTGCAGC
Source organism: Chanodichthys erythropterus (assembly GCF_024489055.1). NCBI lineage: Eukaryota > Metazoa > Chordata > Actinopteri > Cypriniformes > Xenocyprididae > Chanodichthys > Chanodichthys erythropterus. The sequence continues at coordinate 33,735,723 of NC_090226.1, read as the reverse complement.
CAGATGGTTAACAGCTGTGGCCAAGCAGTGGATGTTGTTTTGGTGACCTGGTGAAGAACAAGATTTGCATTTACTTAAAGAGAATCTATAATGCCCCTAAGATTTGATAGAAGTCTCTGGTGTCTCCAGAATGTGTCTGTGAAATTTTCAGCTCAAAATAACCCACAGATCATTTATTATAGCTTGTCAAATTTGCCCCTATTTGGGTGTGAGCAAAAACACGCCAACAACAACAAAGCTGGAGAATCTCACGCAGCCAAAATGAGGATTGTCAGTAACGGTGTTCAGCCTTACATTGTTCAAACCGGAGTCGACACTGATGGAGAGACTCAGGAAGAAGTTACAACTTTTAGAATGAAACTGGACGTTTCTGAATGGTTAGTGGATAAATTTATGCGTAATATCATTGCGCCTGCTGCACTCATGGTACGGCAGCAAAATTTCTTGATTATTACGCTGGAATGAGAGTAAAGTTCCTAGCCATATCGGCCTAGAAAATCGCAACTTTTCATTTTCCGTTGGTCTTAGTACACGATTTAACTACAGAAGAGTGAAGTTGTAAATAGGAAAAATATTGAAACTCTTTGGTCATTTTTGAGCGAGATGCTAACGGTCTAATCAGATTCAATGAACTATGCTAAGCTATGCTAAAAGTGCTACCGCCAGACCTGGAGATCGGCTGAATGGATTCGAAAACGGTAAAACTCAACAGTTTAACTCTAGGGGAGTTGGAAAATGAGTTTCAAAACAAGTGGAGTGTGGCTTCTTGGGGGTAGGGTTTATATACATTTTAGGGTTTGTGATGTCACTAACAAAGGAAGAAGATCGTTGTAGTCCCTACCAGACATTTGTTGTAGTCCTTAAACAGAAAGTTCTTTAAAATAAAATTTCTCCCTTTGCATTGAACTTTGAGTGTTGTAACTTTGCAGATGTTGTTTACGATCACACAGCAACATTACACACTAACTAAAGTTAAAAAACTGAAAACTTGATCAACCACCTCTTTAAAGTATTTTAAAGGTGCCCTAGAATCAAAAATTGAATTTACCTTGGCATAGTTGAATAACAAGAGTTCAGTACATGGAAATGACATACAGTGAGTCTCAAACACTGTTGTTTCATTTGTTTAAAAGAAAACAGGCGAATCTCAACATAACGCTGACTGTTACGTAACAGCCGGGATCATTAATATGTACGCCCCCAATATTTGCATATGCCAGCCCATGTTCAAGGCATTACACAAGGGCAGCCAGTATTAACGTCTGGATCTGTGCACAGCTGAATCATCAGACTAGGTAAGCAAGCAAGAACAATAGCGAAAAATGGCAGATGGAGCGATAATAACTGACATGATCCATGATATCATGATATTTTTAGTGATATTTTTAAACTGTCTTTCTAAATGTTTCGTTAGCATGTTGCTAATGTACTGTTAAATGTGGTTAAAGTTACCATCGTTTCTTACTGTATTCACGGAGACAAGAGCCGTCGCTATTTTCATTTTTAAACACTTGCAGTCTGTATAATTCATAAACACAACTTCATTCTTTATAAATCTCTCCAACAGTGTGTAATGTTAGCTTTAGCCACAGAGCGCTATCAAACTCATTCAGAATCAAATGTAAACATCCAAATAAATACCATACTCGCATGATCCAACGCATTTATGCAGTACGCATGACGAACACTTTGTAAAGGTCCATTTGAGGGTTATATTAGCTGTGTGAACTTTATAAATGCACTGTATTATAGTCGAGAGCTCGATGGGCGGGGAGCGTGAGATTTAAAGGGGAAGCAGCCTGAATCGGTGCATAGTTAATGATGCCCCAAAATAGGCAGTTAAAAAAAATTAATTTAAAAAAATCTATGGGGTATTTTGAGCTGAAACTTCACAGACACATTCAGGGGACACCTTAGACTTATATTACATCGTATAAAAACTGGTTCTTAATTTAATTTAGGGTCTATAAGAAAACCATGCTGAACAAAGCTAGCGCTGATATTTTTAGTAATACATAGAAAAATGGATTTCATGTTAACTCTTTCCCACCAGCCAGCACCACCGTTTTTAATCATTTTCAGAAATCTTTCATGGCCCCCAAAATATTTTGTTGTATGAATACCTGAACCATTTTATTCTAACTTCATACAGCCTTTTTTAATTAACACACATGCTGTTTAATGTTTAAAGATCACATTATTTTACATGAGCATCAGCAATGCTTGTTTCTGCCTCTTCGCCTGTGTTTTGATCGGAAATTCTGTACTCTTTCAGAAGATGCAAAACATCACCCCCTACCGTATAACAGTGAAAACATGGATTGCCGGAAAATTCTGTCAGTGGCGAGGAAAGAGTTAAGAAAATCAGTCAGTTTTCTTTTGTATAGGTCAATGTACATCAGGCATAAAGCCTGATTATCTACATTCTCTTGAATCGCATTGAATCCTCGGCTCAAACTAACCTCCATGTTCTCGGCTGTAGAATGAGTTTGGATCCAGGCACAGGGTGGGTAGAGACACTGCTATATAGACCAGCAGCAGACAGGTGATTTTAAACTCCTCCTCAAGCGAAACGTTTTCTGGCGAGCAGAATAACAAGTAATACAACAAAAAAATCAGATTAGATTAGCTTGTGACATTCTTCCAGACAGACAAGCTCCTTTATCAGGACTTCACCTGTTTGCATGTTTGCAATTGCCGAAACCAGCGCGGGATCGATCTCACAGGGCAAACCAGCCGCTGACGCCATTTCGTACACACCGAGTGTCATCTACACATGATCAGAGATATGAAGACAATCAACAAAAAGCTATAAGTAGTTCGACAGAAAACAATAGTGTCAGTTTCAGTTCAACAACTGCATTGATGTTGCAAAGTTTCCTCTTTCTCCCTTCCCTACAGACAGATACAAGCTAACTGATTAAATGTTATTCCAGAAGCAGTGATTCAGTGATTTACCTTGATGTCAAGGTCGGGCTGCATAAAGTCCTTCAGACATTTGATGGGTCTCATTACATATGGACAGTGTCTGTCCAAGATCTACAGAAGGAAATGATCAATTCAGTGATGTTTTGTGCTACAATACAGCTGTACATTATTGCATGTCATGCATTTATTATTACGCATATACTGTAAGATCTGCATAAACCTCATTAAAAGAGGGCATTAGCGTAAGCTTGAAAATATGTATGTCAGGCTATAGCTTTATGTGGTAAGTAGTACAGTTTTTTAACATTTAATGTCAACATTACTGTAATATATGTATGTAGGAAACACTAAAATGTGATTCTGTTCTATATTAATGAACATAAACAGAGCTACTCACCTCCTGAAGAGAGTCTTGGACCATGGACCGAAATGACAGAATCACACCGATAATGGTCATTCTCTTCAACACATTTTCACAGCCTGGTGGAAAATTTTGGATAAATCAGATTTTCATTACAGTAAGAGGACATGAGAGACCAGTGCTTCCCAAACGTTTGTCCCTGAAGAAGTTGATTGCTTTATGCTCTATTTTGGTTTATTTATTTTAAATTTTGGCATGAAATAGAAATTCAAAACCTCTATTTTCCAATTGCATTTTTGTTCATACAAATGTCAGGCTTTTTTGCCAAATTAAAAATAACACTACAATGAAGTTTTATCCCTAATTATGTAAGTGGACTTTATAAGTGGACTATATTGACAAATTGGATTTTAGTTAGTAGAGTAATGAAGCGTGAAGGTTAATGCACTGTTATTGTACCTGTCAGTTTCTTTTGAAGGTCAATCATTGCCTCAGGTTTGTCAAAGTTAGCTCTCATTTGCACCAGCACATCCATGTTATCACTTACAAGTTTCTGAAAATGAAAACATGATTTAATTCAATCATTTACACACGTTTATACACAATGAGCCATATTTGTGCTTCAACATTATTTAAAAAAAGAATGTTTTTTTTTTTATTTTGAAAGATGTCATACCTTCAGTTCTCCAACTTGGGATATGATGTGCCACATGAGATTCTCATTTAAAAACTTCATTCCATAAGGCCCAATCAGTTCAGCCAATGTCCGCAAACCTACAGAGAAATATGCCACAATAACATCACGGTGTCACAGTGTATATGTAATAAACCAGCGTTTAACACTATTTTAGACACCAAGTGTGTCATTGTTTGAGTGTTGCTAATAAAATCAGAACCTGGATCAGAAATATTTCCTTGAGTAAAATATTTTTATTAGGCAAGTATTGCTACTGCTGCTGATTATTGCTGAGCAATACTCAGCTGCTGCTGTTGATTATTATTGCTGCTGCTGATTATTAATGATGCTGCTGTTGATTATTATTGCTGCTGCTGATTATTAATGATGCTGCTGAGTATTGCTGCTGCTGATGTTTATTGCTGTTGATTATTAATGCTGATGGTGATTATTGCTGCTGCTATTGATTATTAATGCTGCTGTTGATTATTAATGCTGATGCTGATAATAAATGCTGATGCTGTTTATTGCTGCTGCTGCTTTTGATTATTGCTGCTGCTAATTATTAATGCTGCTGCTGTTGATTATTAATGCTGCTGCTGTTGATTATTAATGCTGCTGCTGATTATTAATGCTGCTGCTGATTAGTAATGCTGCTGCTGTTGATTATTAATGCTGCTGCTGATTATTAATGCTGCTGTTGATTATTAATGCTGCTGCTGTTGATTATTAATGCTGCTGCTGTTGATTATTAATGCTGCTGCTGTTGATTATTAATGCTGCTGCTGATTATTAATGCTGCTGCTGATTAGTAATGCTGCTGCTGTTGATTATTAATGCTGCTGTTGATTATTAATGCTGCTGCTGATTAGTAATGCTGCTGCTGTTGATTATTAATGCTGCTGTTGATTATTAATGCTGCTGTTGATTATTAATGCTGCTGCTGATTATTAATGCTGCTGTTGATTATTAATGCTGCTGCTGATTATTAATGCTGCTGTTGATTATTAATGCTGCTGTTGATTATTAATGCTGCTGTTGATTATTAATGCTGCTGTTGATTATTAATGCTGCTGCTGCTGATTAGTAATGCTGCTGCTGTTGATTATTAATGCTGCTGTTGATTATTAATGCTGCTGTTGATTATTAATGCTGCTGCTGATTAGTAATGCTGCTGCTGTTGATTATTAATGATGCTGCTGATTATTAATGCTGCTGCTAATTATTATTGCTGCTGCTGTTGATTATTAATGCTGCTGCAGCTGATTATTAATGCTGCTGCTAATTATTATTGCTGCTGCTGTTGATTATTAATGCTGCTGCTGATTAGTAATGCTGCTGCTGTTGATTATTAATGCTGCTGCTGTTGATTATTATTGCTGCTGCTGTTGATTATTAATGCTGCTGCTGTTGATTAGTAATGCTGCTGTTGATTAGTAATGCTGCTGCTGATTAGTAATGCTGCTGCTGTTGATTAGTAATGCTGCTGCTGTTGATTAGTAATGCTGCTGCTGTTGATTATTAATGCTGCTGCTGTTGATTATTAATGCTGCTGCTGATTATTAATGATGCTGTTGATTATTAATGCTGCTGCTGTTGATTATTAATGCTGCTGCTGTTGATTATTAATGCTGCTGCTGTTGATTATTAATGCTGCTGCTGTTGATTAGTAATGCTGCTGCTGTTGATTATTAATGCTGCTGCTGATTATTAATGATGCTGTTGATTATTAATGCTGCTGCTGTTTATTATTAATGCTGCTGCTGTTGATTATTAATGCTGCTGCTGTTGATTATTAATGCTGCTGCTGATTATTAATGCTGCTGCTGTTGATTATTAATGCTGCTGCTGATTAGTAATGCTGCTGCTGTTGATTATTAATGCTGCTGCTGATTATTAATGATGCTGCTGATTATTAATGCTGCTGCTAATTATTATTGCTGCTGCTGTTGATTATTAATGCTGCTGCTGCTGATTATTAATGCTGCTGCTAATTATTATTGCTGCTGCTGTTGATTATTAATGCTGCTGCTGATTAGTAATGCTGCTGCTGTTGATTATTAATGCTGCTGCTGTTGATTATTATTGCTGCTGCTGTTGATTATTATTGCTGCTGCTGTTGATTATTAATGCTGCTGCTGTTGATTAGTAATGCTGCTGTTGATTAGTAATGCTGCTGCTGTTGATTATTAATGCTGCTGCTGTTGATTATTAATGATGCTGCTGATTATTAATGATGCTGTTGATTATTAATGCTGCTGTTGATTATTAATGCTGCTGCTGTTGATTATTAATGCTGCTGCTGTTGATTATTAATGCTGCTGCTGTTGATTAGTAATGCTGCTGCTGTTGATTAGTAATGCTGCTGCTGCTGTTGCTTATTAATGCTGCTGCTGATTATTAATGATGCTGCTGATTATTAATGCTGCTGCTAATTATTATTGCTGCTGCTGTTGATTATTAATGCTGCTGCTGCTAATTATTAATGTTGCTGCTGTTGATTATTAATGCTGCTGCTGTTGATTAGTAATGCTGCTGCTGATTAGTAATGCTGCTGCTGTTGATTATTAATGCTGCTGCTGTTGATTATTAATGCTGCTGCTGTTGATTATTATTGCTGCTGCTGTTGATTATTAATGCTGCTGCTGTTGATTATTAATGCTGCTGCTGCTAATTATTAATGCTGCTGCTGTTGATTATTAATGCTGCTGCTGTTGATTAGTAATGCTGCTGCTGATTAGTAATGCTGCTGCTGTTGATTATTAATGCTGCTGCTGTTGATTATTAATGCTGCTGCTGTTGATTATTATTGCTGCTGCTGTTGATTATTAATGCTGCTGTTGATTATTAATGCTGCTGCTGTTGATTATTAATGCTGCTGCTGTTGATTAGTAATGCTGCTGCTGCTGTTGATTATTAATGCTGCTGCTGATTATTAATGATGCTGCTGATTATTAATGCTGCTGCTAATTATTATTGCTGCTGCTGTTGATTATTAATGCTGCTGCTGCTAATTATTAATGTTGCTGCTGTTGATTATTAATGCTGCTGCTGTTGATTAGTAATGCTGCTGCTGATTAGTAATGCTGCTGCTGTTGATTATTAATGCTGCTGCTGTTGATTATTAATGCTGCTGCTGTTGATTATTATTGCTGCTGCTGTTGATTATTAATGCTGCTGCTGTTGATTATTAATGCTGCTGCTGCTAATTATTAATGCTGCTGCTGTTGATTATTAATGCTGCTGCTGTTGATTATTAATGCTGCTGCTGTTGATTATTATTGCTGCTGCTGTTGATTAGTAATGCTGCTGCTGATTAGTAATGCTGCTGCTGTTGATTATTAATGCTGCTGCTGTTGATTATTAATGCTGCTGCTGTTGATTATTATTGCTGCTGCTGTTGATTATTAATGCTGCTGCTGTTGATTATTAATGCTGCTGCTGTTGATTAGTAATGCTGCTGCTGTTGATTATTAATGATGCTGCTGTTGATTATTAATGCTGCTGCTGTTGATTATTAATGCTGCTGCTGTTGATTATTAATGCTGCTGCTGTTGATTATTAATGCTGCTGCTGCTGATTAGTAATGCTGCTGCTGTTGATTATTAATGCTGCTGCTGTTGATTATTAATGCTGCTGCTGTTGATTATTAATGCTGCTGCTGTTGATTATTAATGCTGCTGCTGTTGATTATTAATGCTGCTGCTGATAATTAATGATGCTGTTGATTATTAATGCTGCTGCTGTTGATTATTAATGCTGCTGCTGTTGATTAGTAATGCTGCTGCTGCTGATTAGTAATGCTGCTGCTGCTGTTGATTATTAATGCTGCTGTTGATTATTAATGCTGCTGTTGATTATTGCTGCTGTTGATTATTAATGCTGCTGCTGCTGATTATTAATGATGCTGCTAATTATTGCTGCTGATTATTGCTGTTGCTTATTAATGCTACTGCTGTTGATTATTGCTATTCCTGCTACTGCTGATTATTGCTTCTTCTGCTGCTGATTATTGCTGCTGCTGCTGCTGCCGATTAATGCTGCTGCTTTTGATCATGCTGCTGCTGATTATTGCTGCTGATGATGTTTATTGCTGCTGATGATTATTATTGCAACAGCAGCTGCTTTTAATTATTGCTACTGCTGCTGCTGTTGCTGTTGATTATGCTACTGCAGAGCAAATACAGAGACTTGCTACTGCCAATACATACACAGACACGCTGGTGTACGTATGTAATGTATTGAAAACTGTAAAATAAAATATTTAGCCAAAAGTTTTTGCTCAAATGTTATCTTAATTTTCATCTTACTGCATATATCAGAGTATTCCTCAGCATGAAAGCTCTGCTCATTCTCAGTGTTCTGGTTGACAAAGCACTGTGTGGTAGGACAGTGGACTATGAGAGCGCTGCTGGCCTGACGCAAGAGACCCTCAAGAAACCTGATGACAAAAAACCAGAAACACATTTAAACATATTATCCACAATTAAACCACAGACCAGAAACTATTTAAACCAGAAATCAGATATACATAACAACAGCATGACTGTAAGTGTTCAATTGTGTTTCATTTCTGAATAAATCAGCATTGTTGGGGATAGTTACTTTTAAAAGTGCGTTAAAATGTTGTATTACTCCCTAAAAGTAACTTTTGTATATACCTCTCGGATTTCATCAAAAATATCTTAATTTGTGTTCCGAAAATGAACGAAGGTCTTACGTGTTTGGAATGACATGAGGGTGAGTAATGATAGAAATTTCATTTTTGAGTGAACTAACCCTTTAATACTGAGTCAAGAACCCTATGTATAGATTCTATATAGAACCTTTTTTCTAACACTGTAATTATGTGTATGTCGCTCACGGTCTGTAAGATTATGCTCAAAAGCTGAAAAAGCTGGAGGAAATATGATTTCACGAAAGGTGGCACTTGGCCTGAAAAGTTGCAAACCTCTGCTGTGACCTCATTCTCATCTTGGGTTTGACCTTTTCTAGTCTAAATGGTTAGTTAAATACCAGATGCTTTCTTAACCAGCGCCTGTGAACTACAGGATACACAGGTGACCGTATGCATCGCTGATGTGGGAAAGTCTGAGCTTTGAGGGAAGCTGATGAAACGTCACAAGGTCTTACCAGTTAGTATAGAGTGTTGTGATGGTCTGTGCTCCGTACGAGTCCAGCGGTTGCGTCTGCTGCAACAAGACGCTCTTCACCATCCGTGCGACATCGATGTTGATGTAGCAGCTGAGGCTGTGCAGACTCGTAACATACGCTTGAATCCCAGCCAGCAGGTCAGACGGTCGGGCGATCTCATGAGTGCTCTGGTTATAACTGGCCATCTGCACGATTACCCTGTAAATCTCTATTCGTTAGGTCGAAGTAATGCTGACTGGACAAAACAGTGCTATATATGTTTTTTACTGAACTCATGTTTTTATCAAATGCTTTTCATTTATATTTTGCAGTTGTGAAGGCTGACTCTCTCTCAAACATGCTTTAAAGGAATATTACGGGTTGAAAGCAAGTTAAGCTAAATAGACAACACTTGTGGCATAAAGTTGATTACCACAAAAAATATTTTTTACAAAACGCAAAAGTCTCAGAAAAAATGTATACATACAGTATGTTTTATAAAATTACAAGCTTCACATGTTTGCATTCATTGTTTGTGCTTCATGATAATCTTGCTTTTTTTCCCTTTTTTCTTTAAGAAAATGATGGAATCAGGGATATTCCTTTAAGATGTAATGAGTGATCGAGAGGATGTTCAGCAAACTCATCCTGTGTTGTGATCTAAACAGAGCAGTTTCATAGTAAATACTTAAGAAATTAGCAATACTTGTTGAGTCTCATCTCCAGCTGTGTGAGCAGGAACTCGGCAGGAACAACAATGTGTTTGAACACTGTGAAATCAGTGCAGAAGCTATAGGAAGTGCAGAGTTCGGTCAGCGACAGGTGCATCTTATCCAGACTATAAGAGAAGAGAGCAGTGAGGTTTCATATCTACGGCTAACTATTCCTATATGGAAACTGTGAGATCATACATACTTTGTGACGATGAGTCTGTCCTTCCTGAGGCTTTCAGTCCCTGGTTTCTCTTTAGGCACGTCTCCTTTCTTTGGTACCGGTTTCTTCAGTTTTTTATTGCGCACTGTGCTGATGGTCTCAGCACTGTGTTTGGGCAATAACTAAAACGGAGCACAGCACAACACAGCTGAAAACACAGTATGCTTGCTGTTTTTACAGGTTTTTATCATTTATGAGTGTTTATGTCCATATATATATACACTATATTGCCAAAAGTTTTGGGGTGCCTGCCTTTGCGTCCACATGAACTTTAATGACATCCCATTCTTAATCCATAGGGTTTAATATGGAGTTGGCCCACCCTTTGCAACTCTTCTGGGAAGGCTTTCCACAAGGTTTAGGAGTGTGTTTATGGGAATTTTTGACCATTCTTCTAGAAGTACCTTTGTGAGGTCAGGCACTAATGTTGGCGAGAAGGCCTGGCTCACAGTCTCCGCTCTAATTCATCCCAAAGGTGTTCTGTCGAGTTGAGGCCAGTCAAGTTCCTCCACACCAAACTCACTCATCCACGTCTTTATGGACCTTGCTTTGTGCACTGGTGCGCAGTCATGTTGGAGCAGGAAGGGGCCATCCCCAAACTGTTCCCACAAAGTTGGGAGCATGAAATTGTCCAAAATGTCTTAGCATGCTGAAGCATTAAGAGTTCCTTTCACTGGAACTAAGGGTTCAAGCCCAACCCCTGAAAAACAACCCCACACCATAATCCCCCTCCACCAAACTTTACACTCGGCACAATGCAGTCAGGCAAGTACCGCTCTCCTGGAACCGCCAAAATCGGATTGCCAGACAGAGAAGCGTGATTGGTCACTCCAGAGAACACGTCTCCACTGCTCTAGGGTCCAGTGACGGCGTGCTTTACACCACTGCATCCGACGCTTTGCATTGCACATGGTGATGTAAGGCTTGGATGCAGCTGTTCATCCATGAAAACCCATTCCATGAAGCTCTCTACGCTGTTCTTGAGCTAATCTGAAGGCCACACGAAGTTTGGAGGTCTGTAGCTACTGACTCTGCTGAAAGTTGGTGACTTCTGCGCACTGTGATCCTCAGCATGCGCTGACCCCGCTCTGTGATTTTACGTGGCCTACGACTTCATGGCTGAGTTGCTGTTGTTCCCAATTGCTTCACTTTGTTATAATCCCACTAACAGCTGACTGTGGAATATTTATTAGTGAGGAAATTTCACGAATGGACTTATTGCACAGGTGGCAACCTATCACGGTACCACGCTTGACTTCACTGAGCTCCTGAGAGTGACCCATTCTTTCACAAATGTGTGTAGAAGCAGTCTGCGTGCCTAGTGCTTGATTTTATACACCTGTGCCCGTGGAAATGATTGAACACCTGAATTCAATGATTTGGAGGGGCGTCCCAATACTTTTGGCAATATAGTGTATATATATAAATATATCTATAAATATTATATAATATTTATATATAAATATATATAAATATTTATATTTATATACATATATTTATATTTATATATATCTAAACATGTCTTTTATACCTTCTCATTGAGGTTACATTGTTCGGCACATATCTCCAGCACAACCGAACATGTCTGACGAGAAATCTCCTCCAGAAACATCACACACAGCTTCAAACTTTGCTTCTCCATTTCTTCAGCCTAGCCCCCCCACACACATACATTTGCAACAAGAAAAACATGACAGAACATCATTTAGGGGTAATTTTCCATTTGTGAAAACAATCTATTAAGTTTCCTTAAAGAGGATCTATCATGCCTTTTTACAAAGTCTTGTTTTTGAGCTCTACTAGAACAGGTTTTCCTGCTTAAATGTTGATTATTTTCCTCATATTCTCCATTGTTGCAGCTCCTCTCTTCTCAGTCTGTCAGTAACGCTCTGTTTAGTTCCTGTGTCTATGAAGCTCCTCCTTCTGAAAAGCACAGTGTGCTCTGATTGGTCGGCTGGAGCAGTGTGTTGTGATTGGTGTTTGGGAAATGTCCCGCCCCTTACCATAACCACCAGTTTCAACACATTACGAATTAACTCAACCAGGCCCCGCCTCTTTATTCTGCATATTAATTATTTAAATGAGGAATATTGTGAAGAAAACTCAAGACTACAATGGAGGCGTTTCATGGAGTTCAGAAACACTGATATAGAGAAGAACTCCCACTGGAGGGACTTTAAAGAGCTTTTTCGTTATTAAAAAGCAACATTTCACACTAAAGAAAGATGAACATGGAAAAAAAACAGAATAGATCCTCTTTAAAAAAATAAATAAAAATAAGATAATGAATTTTAATGGACCTTTATGTTCTTATGATCTAAGGCCAATGAGGCAAATTGCATAAATGGTAAAGTCATTCTGAATCACATGGAGCAATACTGACCTCCTCTGGACAGAGCGGATGGAGACACTGACTGAAGTGTGAACAGACGAGTGGGAAAGCAATGAGGTAGCGCTGCATGGACACGTCCTCGCTGCTCTGAGAGAACATCTTCTCAAACACGCGCGCGTGGAAGCTGAAAGATTATAGGCACATGAAATCAACAGTGCATCGCTTGTCCATTTACGCTTTTTAAGGCTCAGTGGATTCTCAGATGATTCAAACTTTGGCCACTGCTCGTTCGGTCACGGTAACTAAAACACAGATGACACGCTGAAATTATATGGTTTATGGTTAAATGATTCGCTAAAGAAAAGCATTCTGTTATCTCAATGTCATGAACATCAATTTAGGGTTAACTGAAACTTGAACTAAACCAAAACCATAAAAATATTTTCATCAAGAACCAATTTAGTTTGACGTCAAATGGTTTTGATGCACCACTTGTCTGGTTCATACGACATACTGAGCTCTGAGAGGAAAAATATTTGCCATAGATGAATTATGCCATAAATGTCAGACATTTTTCTCACACAAACCTGCCACATGACTTCAGAAGATTGAAATGTAGAGTAATATGGACTGGAGTTATGATAATTTTATGGTGCTTTTTGTCATTTTAGAGATTAACAGTCATTAGATGGTAAAGAGTGGATATATTCCATTAAAAAGCAGCAAAATCAGCAAAAAAGAGAGGAAGTCTTACAATTCTTATTCTTACATGTGAGGATGACCCTCGCTACACAAAGCACAAAGTTCAGTATTAATAATCTCAGTCGACTCACCAGAGAATGGAGAGATCGGCCGTCTCACAGAGGAGTTCATTCACATTGTCCATCATCCTGGTGTGAAACTGGGCCATGTTCATGATCTTGGCGAGCTCAGGGTAGTCCTTCAGTGCCAGAGAAGCTTTACTAACACTGGTGTAAGCCTGGAGAACACAAACAAAACATCTGTAACAGTTGGTGTAACTTCTGATGCTTATTAAGATTGAGGTGTTATGGATACAATACTTTTCTAGTCTGCCTGACTATGTACTAATTGCATTTATGCATTTTGGACTGCTTTTATTTTATTATTTTGGTAATTGATTGCTTAATTAATTAAGTTTGTTCCTTATTTAATTGAAAATATACATTATACATATACTATACATTATGTGCAAAACTGAAACAATGGCTAGTCCTAAGTTTTAAAGCAAAAGGACTTTAAATTGCTAAATTAAAAATGATAATAAAAAAACAAAGACACAAACTCAGTTTTAACAGGCAAATGGAATGTAGGAACACAGTTTCTTACTAGCATGTATATTACTAGAATATTGGCAGTATATTAGTACTTATAAAGCACTTTAATGCCTTATTCTGCATGAGCATATTCTATATCCCTTAATCCTACCCAATACCTAAACTTAACAACTAACTTACTAACTATTAACAATCAGTGATTAGGAGTTAATTGAGGGAAAAGTCTTAGTTAATAGTGAGAATTGGACCTCTAAGTGTGACCAAACGTTTTGCTAAAGTTCCTATTAAGTTATGAAAATGTTATTTCCGAACATTCAAAACATCCAGTTTATTAAATGTTTTAAAAACATTTCATTCTTGGTTATGTGAACATATAAGGCAACATTCCATTTTATCATTCTGCAAACATCATGAGAATGTTACTAAAACATTTCAGAAAAAAAAAAAAATGTTCCATGTTTTTGTTTTAATGTTTTGAGAACATTATTAAAGACCAGATAACTTTAGAACTACTTTGTTAACATTACTGGAAGAACATTTTATCATAACTTTGAGAGAACGTTCTCTGTTCGCTGGGGTTGTAGTTATATGTATAAATGTATAAACAACATGATTCCCACTCTGATCAATTTTATCGGCCTATGAATGTATATAATGTAGGGCCGTACCTGCAGTCGTAACCAGTCCAGTCTGAGCGGTTTCAGGTCAAATTCTTCTCCAGCATTCACTGAATGAAAAGAATTTTAGGAAAGCAAATAAATCTGAATGTAACATTATTGGATTTGGATTCCTGCTACACATTTGATCTAAAATGCTGCAAGATGTCAGAAGAAACTGAGCTCCGATCATATCATATCTATTGATGAAATATACACTAGCGTTCAAAAGTTTGGGGTTGTGGGATTATTTAAAATGTTTTTGAAAGTCTCTTCTGCTCACCAAGGCTGCATTTATTTGATCAAAAATACAGTAAATTAGTAAAATATTATTCTAATTTAAAATATCTGTTTTGTGAATATATGTTAAAATGCAATTTATATCCTGTGATCAAAGCTGAATTTTCAGCATCATTACTCCAGTCTTCAGTGTCACATGATCCTTCAGAAATGATGATTTGATACTCAAGAAACATTTATGATTATTATCAATGTTGAAAACAGTTTTGCTGCTTCATATTTCTGTGGAAACCATCATAAATTGTATTTTTTTCAGGATTATTTGATGAATAGAAAGTTCAAAAGAACACCATTTATATGAAATAGAATCTTTTGTAACATTATAAATGTCTTTACTGTTACTTTTGATCAATATAATGCATCCTTGGTTAATAAAAAAATATTAATTTCTTTAAAAAAAAAAACTTAGTGACACCAAACTTTTGAACACTAGTGAATGTGCACCTTAAACCACACACGCACAAATAAACCCACAATAATATTTACAAATTAAACACTCTTTTTCCCAGTTCAGACACTATCAGATGAGAAATGAGAACTGAAGTGATCTGAATTATGACACTTGTCTTCTATAGAGCTGTTTATAGCTGAAACTGAATTAGTGTCATATTTGATGTTTGCATCATTGATTTTGTTATTTTCCTGTTTACATGGTATAAAGTACTGTAGAAATAAAGCTGAATTCACTTCAGCAGTTCACAACATGGTCGATATGTCCAGAGGCTTGTTGCACAAATTTAGTTGATCAAACTTGAGTAAGTGTTGAGTTGACAAACCCAAACCAATCCAAGCCAGTTCAGCGCTCACTATAAACGCAGCACTACTGTTTTCTATAGGCAGAAAACACAAGCTGTGGCGACCAAACTCCACACAACACAGGGATTTTTCTCAAAAGTCTACGTCCCTGTCAGGTGTTCTCACAATTAAGAGAGTCACTAATTCCCTAAACAGTTTATCAAGACACTGAACCTGGAAAGCAGGGCAAGAAATGACAATAATCACTCGAAAGTAGTTATTAGACAGGCATAAAAAAGGAATAATACACTTCGCACATTGATACCTGATGACAATATATGTGGCTGTGCAACCACAAGTGTGTTCAGAAAATATATTGAATGCGTTATAGAAAGAACTCACAGTGCTTGAGACTCATTGCAGACAGAGTTGAGACGAATGACGACATGAGAACCGATTCCTCCTCTGGACAGACGGACATGCCCTGAAATGAGAAGGCAAAACCTGCACAGAAACCTTCTGATAGAAATGCATGACATTGGTTTGTGAACAGGATAGTGAGAAATTCTGTACCTGGATGGTTTCATTGAGCACTAGAGCATCATACTGTGACAAGTACTGAAGATGGTAGCGTTGAATGATATATCTGTGTTTAGCCAGCAGAGCTCGCAGCCGTTCCATGTAGTACAGGAGCTCCGCCATCTGTCTGTACCACAAACACAGTTAACACAACAACTCATGATGCTGCATTTCCCATTGAACTGTACCACAAGACACGCAGTGAGAAATGAGTGATGGAAATGCACGAACACAGTTCTTTCGGCTGACCTTATTGCTTATGCATTTGTAGGAGTTTAGCTTTCAGATGCCTTTTTAAATAAATCATGATTTACTAAGGTTTGCGCTAGTCAGTTTTACTGGTATTTGTGCCATTAATTAACACCCAAAGAAAGCATGTCTTAACCATTTTGTGCCTTGTTGTAAGTATTACCTGCACTGCTCTTGGTAGATTGTGCTCGTCGTTATGTAAATGAGCTGCTGCATGTGCGTTCTTTAAAGGGCTTGTTGATTATGATTACACTTTTTTAACTTTAGTTAGTGTGTAATGTTGCTGTTTGAGCATAAACAACATTTGCAAAGTTCGATGCAGAAGAAGATATTTTCTTTTAAAGAATTCTCTGTTTAAGGACTACAACAAACGCTGGTAGGGACTACAACAAGCCTCTTCCCAGGTTTGTGACATCACAAACCCTAACATTTACATAAACTCCGCCCCCGAGAACATGCAACAAAAGGGGCGGGGCCATGTTGGGCTGCTTTAGAGAAGAGGAAGAGTTGTTGTAGTCGAGTGTTGTTGTCATGCCGTCATTTTACGCCGGACTGCTTCACAAACGAGGGTCAATTCAACACAAAAGATGAACATGACGGCACATGCTAGTAGATGAGTTGAATCAACTCCACAGCAACTACATCAATTTATCCACTAACCATTCAGAAACGTCTAAAAGTTGTAACTTCTTCCTGAGTCTCTCCATCAGTGTCGACTCCGGTTTGAACAATGTAAGGCTGAACACTTTCCTCATTTTGGCTGCGTGAGATTCTCCAGCTTTGTTGTTGTTGAGCTATTAAAGCTCCACCCTCTTCTGGAAAAGGGGGCGGGAGCAGCAGCTCATTTGCATTTAAAGGGACACACACAAAAATGGTGTGTTTTTGCTCACACCCAAATAGAGGCAAATTTGACAAGCTATAATAAATGATCTGTGGGGGATTTTGAGCTGAAACTTCACACACACATTCTGGAGACACCAGAGACTGATATTACATCTTGTGAAAAGGGGCATTAAAGGTCCCCCTTTAATTTGCTCATTGTCAGTAGATCAGCCACAGAATTTACACTCCCATCAGCAATTCTATGGGATTGTGGTCTCATTTAACCCATTTAGTAAATCTGGCCCAAAATGCCTTTCTGGGTCAAAGTGACTTTAAAATAATAGAGCAGGTCACATTACTGATGAACTGAAAATAGTGACTGCAGTGGTTCAACCTTAATGTTGTGAAGTGACGAGAATATTTTTTGTGCACAAAAACAAAACAAAAATACGGCTTTATTCAACTTTTTCCTCTCTTCTGAATCACTCTTCGATGCTGTACACGTGAGCAGCATGACGCATGCGTGTGATGCTGATGCAGGAGTCGGCCAATACCGAGCTGGCATTCTGACGTAGAACACGGAAGCGCTGCACTGTGTTGACAATGTGAACAGCGTCAGAGACTGACTCGGAATTCATTATTTTTGTTTTGGTGCACAAAAAGTATTCTCGTCGCTTCACAACATTAAGGTTGAAGCACTGAAGTCACATGAATTAATGATGCCGTTAGTACCTTTCTGGGCCGTGAAAGTGTTGATTATGTTGCAGTCTATGGGAGGTTTCATCCACAATATCTTAATTTGTGTTCAAAAGATGAACGAAGGTCTTACGCATTTGGAACGACATGAGGGTGAGTAATTAATGACTGAACTTTCATTTTTGGGTGAACTAACCCTTTAACAGAATTTGAGTTGTGTTGTGCTCATACACTGTAGTGCAGGTGAACATGACACTTACGAGTCTGCATAATCCTCTGGTGTCTTGGTTTTGGGGATGTTCTCAGCATGACGCACAAGCCAGAGCACTTCATCACGGGAGAACGACAGCGCCATGAACACAAATAAAGCCTAGAAAAACCAAATAGAGTTCAAGCCACAGAGATCTGGGTACGACCTAAAACATGTACATCAAAAATAGCATTAAATGATTGAAACCTTGGGTCCAAGCAGTGCAGGTTCATCCTCCAAAACTTTGGTCAGTTCCTTCAGAGCATTTCTCAGGAAGCTGCGCTTCTCTCTCCGCAACGCCCCGCTGAGAACCAGTGAGACGAGTCAACATTTACTCTGTTCATCAGGCATTTTTTAGGATGTTTGCTGTTTGAATAACCATTTTGCTTTTCATGCTGGTAAGATAACCACTGTGAAGTCTACGTTTTGTAATGTACAATCTTATTTTGTCTGTGCAAGAATATCACATGCCTTCCCAGCTAACAAAAATATGTTATCTTTTATTCCTGCATTTGAAATAAACTCATACTTTAGATGCTCACCAGTTAGTGATGACATACTCTTTACATTCTTTGATGTCGGGAATGCGCTTACTGTACCTGGAAAAAAAATGCAAAGCTAAACATGATAAGAAACGCTTAGGTGAATACATACATCAGAATCGTGCAGCAGCATCCATTTACTGACGCTGTATGCATGTGTTACCCTTTGAGACTGTCGAAGAACTCCTCGGAGAGCTTGTGTATGTTGAGAACCTCGTCTCTGATGACTGTGATGTACAGACCGTTACGAAGGGCCATCTTCCATAAACCCTGAGAGCCAGCATTGCTGTTTAGACTGCCATGACACAACAGGAAGCCAACTGACAACCAGAAGACAACAACACATTAATACAAACGTGGTGTATTCAGACACTGGTGCTGTACAGACATTCATACCGAGCTAACAAAAATACGTTCTAAGAACGCGTTTTTAATGTTCCATTAAGTTATGATAATGTTATTTCTGAATGTTCTCTGAATGTTCAAAATGACTAGTTTTTAATGTTTTAAAAATGTTTTTTCTGAAGGTTAAGGGAACATTCCATTTTATCATTCATCAAACATTATGGGAATGTTACAATCTCTGAATGTTCTGAATTAGTAACATTTGTTCCATGAATGATGTATAAATAATGTTTTTGTGCTAATGTTTTATAAAGATCAGATAACTTTGAACGAACGTTCCTTTAGCGTTACTGGAAGAATGTTTGTTCATAACTTTGAGAGAACCTTTCTAGAACGTTCTGAGAATGTTAGCTGGGTAACTAGAGAACATTAAGAAAATAACACAGCCATTCAAACACCTCATTATCAATGAAAACGTCCTTCTGGCTACATTCAAGATTCGTGTCATTTGTAAATATTACAGTCTTTCTCAGAGGCTCAGTGATGCTGCCACACTTTGTTAGTCGACAGAAATAGTTGCTCTCTCAAATAAAGAGTCGTGTGTGGAAAAATAGTGGAAGGTGCAATTGAAATAGCACCAGCATGACTTCATGTATAAAGACACTCACTGAGGATCCAGCGCTCCATCGCCTCCATGGACAGATACTCACAAGCCATCTATAAACAATGTTTAGTGTCAGTCCTTCATATAAACAGCCACATGCACAACTGTTTACTGATACATCATGGACAGCAAAGGCAGGATATAATCAAAAACCCAGCGAAAAGCATCTGAAATGAAAACTAAGATGATCTACAGTCATACGTACAGTGTCACAACACGCAGGGGTGAGCATGGTGGCGGGGGAAGCCAGCAGTGACAGGAGTTGAGCGCCGCGCCACTGGTCAGCTGAAAGATTCCTCCGTGGATACACCATATGCAGCGAGAGAAGAGCCTCTGTCACAGACTGACAACAGCAGAAAGCGTTATTCGGTCACTTATTTAACCCTCTGGTGCTCTTCGGTCATTTTTGACCGAAAAAAACAAAACAAAAACTTTTTCCCATTTCATCGCAATGGTACAAAACTTGGTAAAGGTTTTGGCACTTGCTATGTGAACACATGATTTGAAAAGGTTAAATGGTCCTTAAAAAATAGTCATACTTGTGCTCCTCAGAAATTGGAAAAGAGTGGTTGAAAACTTTTGGTACTGCGTCGAAACAAAATTTTACTGCAAACTAATTTTTTGAGCTCAAGCTCAAATTTGGAACACAGCTTGTTTAGATTTAATGCTTTGATTTTCTTGTGGTTTTAGAGTAAAATGTAAATTTTTGAAAATATATATTTCAAATAAAAATTGAATATAGTATTTTTGTTCATTTTTCATAACCGTAAACATAAAATTCTGTAACTTTTTTTAAAGTTAACTTTTTAAAAACTTTTTCCACTTCAGCAATAATCTTCGAAAAGAGATCAAAATTCAGTCTGTGCTATAAAGCATTCAAAATTTATGACAGTTTAAATTGGAAATTTAATTTTGTAAAATTGTAAACTGTAAATTATCAGGAAAATTTTATTTGAAAGTGAACTAACCCTTTAAACACAGAAAAAGTCAGATTTTCATGATAGGTCCCCTTCAAAGAATGTTGGTTACCAGACAGTTGACTGCACCCATTGACTTCCATAGTAGGAAAAAAAATACTATGGAAGTCAGTGGGTGCCGTCAACTGTCTGGTAACCAACATTGTTTGAAATATCTTCTTTTGTGTTCAACAGAAGAAATAAACTCATGTGAATGAGTAAATGATGACAAAAGTTTTGCTTTAACTAGATATACTAAAATAATGAAAACAAAAATATATATTAAAAAACCCCAACAACTATTAAAAGTGACAAAAACACACCACAAAATTAATAAAATGAACTAAAAACATAAAATATAAAATAAAAAATTATTAAAAATATTAATAAAATCCATAATAACAAAATCAAGAAAATTAAAAAATAATTTGTGACCAGCATTGAAATATGTGCTTTGATGGAAATGAGAGAGTTAGTCTATATAAATGTGACTGACCTTGGTGTGGGGACCGAACTCCTCCGACAGTTTTTTCCAGGGATGGTCGTACTCTAAGAACATCTGTCCCAGTCGAGGGTACGAGGGATCACTGCACACAGTAGTTATCACACACGAAATCATATTTCATAATATTATATATATTTCAACACACATAAATCTTTTCGCATTTGCATTGTTTTTGAGCCATTTTCCTCATGAGGACTGTTGGCTGCTTCCCACAACTGACAGAGAAAGTCAATAACATTTATGGACAACCAGTTGGTTAGGCAAGTATTTGGGTGGATGGATATAAAACAAACACCCTTTTTGGGAAGATTCAGGAGAAATATCAATATATGATTCTGTAAGAGTACTTATACGATTGTAGTGATATTATACCTACAAGAATAAAAAAAATAGCTTTTTGCTTCTAGTCTTGAAGTGAAACAGGTCTCTAACTGCATAAATGTGTGACTGTGTGAAAATATGACAGAGTGATACAACACAATGCCTTGGATTTGATAATCACTGAATACAAGTCAAATGTATTTGTCATTTAAATGCAAATATGTTTGGATTTATGTTTATACACAATGACTGTAAGAATAGACAAAGAGTCATTAAGTCATAAAGAGACAAGCATATACATAAAGACACCAGAAAAAAAGCCACATTTACTACTTTCAGAATTGATCAAATGGGCAAATGTTTTGTTTCAAAATAAAACTGATTTCAGACAAGATTTAAAGATTATGTGTGTAAATATGTAAATCATGTCTAATTGTAGATTAATATTTACATTATATGTGCAATATATTTAACACAAATTCATAAGTATTGCACAAACTGATTAATTTATGTGAAAACACATGAGTTTGCCTCCAATTCACCAAACTGTAAAATGCTTATGAACATTTATAAAAGTGTGTTGATGTGTATGCAACTGCACAAAAGCACTGTGTGCAACAGTGCAGGCAAGGAAGGAGGAGTAGAGGATCACAAGTGCGGCAGATTTACTAAAAGAAACTATAAAGACAATACTGGACCATGAGGGAAACAAAACTGAGGGCTTAAATACACAGGGGAAAACAAACTGAACAAGAAACAGGTGCACAAAGCAATCAGTAACCATAGCAACAAACAAGGACTGTTGCTACAGTGGGAAACACAAAAGAAGCAGGGAAAATAGGGAACAAAGAAAGCAGGAACAGAATTCACAGGGAAACAATGAAATACAAATTAAAAGTTCACAACAAAAAACATGATTGTTACACTGTGGCTGCATCCGAAATCACATACTCTCTTGAGTAGGTACTTATTTTGAATTAGTAATTACTTTGCGGGAACTAAAACGTATGTTCTCTGTGTGAAGTATGAATGTAATCTGTACGTACTACATTTTCCATGTTGTCATTATCCATTACCTCCATTCATAAATCCTCTCCCGTGGCCTCATGGGATAGTAAAGTGTCCATCATACGCACACTTCCGGAAGAAGCAGGTCATCTGGGTACTTTTTGCGTTCTGTAAATTCGGACATACTTCTTATGTCACATATAGTTTTTCGCCTAGTACTAAATAGTAAGGAAGTATGCGATTTCAGATGCAGCCACTGTGTCTAAAAGTGCGGTCACGTGATCATATTACCTGTTTCCATTGGACAGCTCATATGCACAGTTATACATTCCCACAATCAACTTCTTGTCATCGATGCGGGACAACATGTAAATGACTGAGGCGTAGGTGACGATGAGATCCAGGTAGTTCTTGGTGAAGTCAAAATTTACAGCCTGAAAGCATTTATAACCACAGATGAATATAAAACTGTCTCTGCCTCTTTTTGAGTTCTATATTCTCTTCAAGAGTCATACTTACAATGTTGAAGAAGCACTGGCAGGCATCTATTGTGTTGAGCAACTCATAAACATTGTCCTAAAGACAAAACATGTATAAATTAAAAATGCTGACGCTAAAACAGGAATATCATATCAGTCGCAGTACATAACATAACATTTATTACAAAGACTACTGAAAGATTTATTTAATGAAAATGATGACTTCATACTCATTTACATTTATTCATTTAGTAGACATTTTGGTCTTTAGTGTCTATCTAGTGGTAGACACTGTTTGCAGCAGTGTTGGGGAAAGTTACTTTTAAAAGTAATTTTTGTTGGAAAGACAGTAATATTACCAAGATGACCACCAAATGAAGATCAGCTGACACTCTTACCCTGAACTCCATGACATCGATGAAGGACTCATAGTAACTGTGCAGGCCCTCCAGAACGACTGCCTTCTGCTTCTGTATGCTGCTCAGATGTTGCTGCAGAAACATGGTGTGATGAAAAAAAAAGTGTTAATGCTCTGTTTCGATAGTCCACTTTAAACATTCTACTAACTATAAGTAACTTTGCAAATACATGTAAACTAGGGCCCTGTTTACACCCGGTATTAAGATGCGTTTTGGTTGATTGGTTTCTTCAAAGAGGAGGGTCTATGGGTGGGGAAATGTATGTTTTTTTTTCAGATCTTGACAAAATAAGCTTGCACAATTTACATATGAATGCACCCTGAGATGACGGTAAAACACAGAGAGCAGCAGCTTTCATTTCTGCTCTGACACATGCAAGACTGGCTGAGTGTGTGTTAGAAATCAGGAACGGTGAGAGAACATTGTGCTTGGTACATTTTTCATCTTCAAACCAAACTTGGGTCTTCAGCTGAAAAAGTTTAAATCCCGTCTGGCTAGAATGCTTCCCGTAATGTTTACACATTAGGTCAGTAGGCGGAGAGTAGGAGGTATTTTGTGTCTGTACGAACACATTCAATCACATGAGCGTTTACACTATGAAAGCAATCCGGTCTAATGCGTTTTCGAAACCTCTGGAAGTGGTCAAAAGTGGATAAGCTCAAACCATTTTAGACCCCGTTTACACCTGTATTTAGCGTCGTCCACTTCTGATCCAATCGATCAAAATGCATCTTAATACCAGGTTTAATGAGGACCAAGCTGTCATTAGAGTATTAGTATTCTTAATATCTGCTAACACTTTATTGTATGCTCCCCAACAGACATTGTACTGACTATAAGTAACTTTGCATCTACATGTCAACTTAGGTTACGTTCTCACTGTCAGCTTCTGGGATTGACAAATGAATTTACTTGCAGGTGGAGACTTGAAATGTCCTGAAACCACACATGAAAATCCACAACACACGATGGACCCACATTTGTGCAGCACAGAGCAGTTCTCTCGCTGTATGAGTGACGGACAACTAGTTGTTCAGTTCGGTTCTGTTTACACAGCGTGGGTTTTCAGAGAATGCAGTTGTGCATCCTGAAAATTTACAGGAGTGAGTTTGGTTATAGAATGCAGTCGTCACTCCCATAAATAACTGAACTGTGTGTGAACGTAACCGTAACTGGACTCAAATGCAGGACTGACAGCTGTATTCTGCTGCTGTGTGAACAAGGCCTTATTCTACTAACTCGAACCCTAACAGTCTACTAATACTCTAATGAGTGTTAGTTGACATGTAGTTGCAAAGTTACTTATAGGTAGTAGTAAAGTGGACTATTGAAATTGTGTAACAATATAATTATTTAACATTTGAGCAAAAGACAAAGACAACAATGAATCAGTTTTTGTCTGTGAATACTCACACTTCCACCCCTGAAGTCAATGTTGGGAAATTTTCTGTTGATGTATTTGATGGCAGACTCCATGCTTTTGTCAGTAAAGTATGCTGGTCTTCGCTTTGGGTCTGTGCACACCTGGAAAAACATATACATTAGCCAAAACACAGAATACAAAATTACATAAAACAGAGATAATTTCTCCATTCTTGAATGATGTGTCATTATTGTACTTTTTAACAAAAAGACCTAACTAATGTCTGTGCTCCAAAGCATAACCAGTGGCCTCTAACATGAAGCCGATTTAGATGGATAGCTAATTATATTTCAATTTAGTTTGCACCAAACCTAGTTTTTATGCACCATCAACGTGGCTCAGCTTTTAGCAGTATTTATCACCATAGTAACTAACCAAGTTATGTTCTAGGTAAAAGATGTCAAATTAAAATTGGACCAATCACCTGTGAGCAAAGTGACTGACGCAATACCAATCCCCAACACCCCAATCTCTAAGCTTGCTACAATAGCCACATCCCTAACTCTAAGCCTGCTACAGTAGCCACACCCCAAACTCTCCACCTGCTACAGTAGCCACACCCCAAACTCTCCACCTGCTACAGTAGCCACACCCCAAACTCTCCACCTGTTACAGTAGCCACACCCCAAACTCTCCACCTGTTACAGTAGCCACACCCCAAACTCTCCACCTGCTTCAGTAGCCACACCCCTAACTCTCCACCTGTTACAGTAGCCACACCCCAAACTCTCCACCTGCTACAGTAGCCACACCCCTAATTCTCCACCTGCTACAGTAGCCACACCCCAAACTCTCCACCTGCTACAGTAGCCACACCCCAAACTCTCCACCTGTTACAGTAGCCACACCCCAAACTCTCCACCTGCTACAGTAGCCACACCCCTAACTCTCCACCTGTTACAGTAGCCACACCCCAAACTCTCCACCTGTTACAGTAGCCACATCCCAAACTCTCCACCTGCTACAGTAGCCACACCCCAAACTCCCCACATGTTACAGTAGCCACACCCCAAACTCTCCACCTGCTACAGTAGCCACACCCCAAACTCTCCACATGTTACAGTAGCCACACCCCAAACTCTCCACCTGTTACAGAAGCCACATCCCAAACTCTCCACCTGTTACAGAAGCCACACCCCAAACTCTCCACCTGTTACAGTAGCCACACCCCAAACTCCCCACATGTTACAGTAGCCACACCCCAAACTCTCCACCTGCTACAGTAGCCACACCCCAAACTCCCCACATGCAACAGTAGCCACACCCCAAACTCTCCACTTGTTACAGTAGCCACACCCCAAACTCCCCACATGCAACAGTAGCCACACCCCAAACTCTCCACTTGTTACAGTAGCCACACCCCAAACTCCCCACATGCAACAGTAGCCACACCCCTAACTCTCCACTTGTTACAGTAGCCACACCCCAAACTCCCCACATGTTACAGTAGCCACACCCCAAACTCCCCACATGTTACAGTAGCCACATCCCAAACTCTCCACCTGTTACAGAAGCCACATCCCAAACTCTCCACCTGTTACAGTAGCCACACCCCAAACTCCCCACATGTTACAGTAGCCACACCCCAAACTCTCCACCTGCTACAGTAGCCACACCCCAAACTCTCCACCTGCTACAGTAGCCACACCCCAAACTCCCCACATGCAACAGTAGCCACACCCCTAACTCTCCACTTGTTACAGTAGCCACACCCCAAACTCCCCACATGCAACAGTAGCCACACCCCTAACTCTCCACTTGTTACAGTAGCCACACCCCAAACTCTCCACCTGCAACAGTAGCCACACCCCAAACTCTCCACCTGCAACAGTAGCCACACCCCAAACTCTCCACTTGTTACAGTAGCCACACCCCAAACTCTCCACCTGCAACAGTAGCCACACCCCAAACTCTCCACTTGTTACAGTAGCCACACCCCAAACTCTCCACTTGTTACAGTAGCCACACCCCAAACTCTCCACTTGTTACAGTAGCCACACCCCAAACTCTCCACCTGCTACAGTAGCCACACCCCAAACTCTCCACTTGTTACAGTAGCCACACCCCAAACTCTCCACTTGTTACAGTAGCCACACCCCAAACTCTCCACCTGCTACAGTAGCCACACCCCAAACTCTCCACTTGTTACAGTAGCCACACCCCAAACTCTCCACCTGCTACAGTAGCCACACCCCAAACTCTCCACTTGTTACAGTAGCCACACCCCAAACTCACCACATGCAACAGTAGCCACACCCCTAACTCTCCACTTGTTACAGTAGCCACACCCCAAACTCTCCACCTGCTACAGTAGCCACACCCCAAACTCTCCACCTGCTACAGTAGCCACACCCCAAACTCTCCACCTGTTACAGTAGCCACACCCCAAACTCTCCACTTGTTACAGTAGCCACACCCCAAACTCTCCACCTGCTACAGTAGCCACACCCCAAACTCTCCACTTGTTACAGTAGCCACACCCCAAACTCTCCACCTGCTACAGTAGCCACACCCCAAACTCTCCACCTGCTACAGTAGCCACACCCCAAACTCTCCACCTGTTACAGTAGCCACACCCCAAACTCTCCACTTGTTACAGTAGCCACACCCCAAACTCTCCACCTGCTACAGTAGCCACACCCCAAACTCTCCACTTGTTACAGTAGCCACACCCCAAACTCTCCACCTGTTACAGTAGCCACACCCCAAACTCTCCACCTGTTACAGTAGCCACACCCCAAACTCTCCACCTGTTACAGTAGCCACACCCCAAACTCTCCACCTGTTACAGTAGCCACACCCCAAACTCTCCACTTGTTACAGTAGCCACACCCCAAACTCTCCACCTGCTACAGTAGCCACACCCCAAACTCTCCACTTGTTACAGTAGCCACACCCCAAACTCTCTACATGCAACAGTAGCCACACCCCTAACTCTCTGCTTGCTACAGTAGCCACACCCCAAACTCTCCACCTGCTACAGTAGCCACACCCCAAACTCTCCACCTGCTACAGTAGCCACACCCCAAACTCTCCACTTGTTACAGTAGCCACACCCCAAACTCCCCACATGCAACAGTAGCCACACCCCTAACTCTCTGCTTGCTACAGTAGCCACACCCCTAACTCTCCACTTGTTACAGTAGCCACACCCCAAACTCTCTACATGCAACAGTAGCCACACCCCTAACTCTCTGCTTGCTACAGTAGCCACACCCCTAACTCTCCACTTGTTACAGTAGCCACACCCCAAACTCTCTACATGCAACAGTAGCCACACCCCAAACTCTCTACATGCAACAGTAGCCACACCCCTAACTCTCTGCCTGCTACAGTAGCCACACCCCAAACTCTCTACATGCAACAGTAGCCACACCCCTAACTCTCTGCCTGCTACAGTAGCCACACCCCAAACTCTCTACATGCAACAGTAGCCACACCCCTAACTCTCTGCCTGCTACAGTAGCCACACCCCAAACTCTTGCTATAGGCTAAGCTGGAAAGAGATGGAAGAATCTGAGTGGATACTTTCAATGTTTAGATGGTGTCTGGGAGGCTTAGTGTTTTCACTTTTGGGGAGATAAATCTGTGAATGGCATACTAATTAAGTCATGAACAAATAAACTGGGTTAAGAGAATGGATTTAACATAATTTTTTTTTACAAGTCTCAAGTAAAAACAACTAATAACCTTCCTTTCAGGCATTCAGAAGATTCTGAAGTGCACATTTCACTGTGGATGTCAAGCAGAGAGGTCTGATTAACCTTTGGCCTTTATGGCATGACTCACTAGAGGCAGTGCAAAGGCACTAAAGAGTCGTTGGTAACACTTTACAATAACAGTACATGAATAACCATGAACTAATACCTAAATTAATAGTTACTTCAACATGAACTCAAGATTAGTTAAGATATGAACTAATGAAGAGTGATCCTTAACTACGACAGGAGTCATAAGGATTCATGCATGAAAACAGCAGCCTTAACTACGCGTTAATACATGTTTGATAATTAATGCATTAATTAACATTTAGGGGTAAACTAAATAAATCAGCCTCCATAAGAGTAAACAAGAAGTACTCTGAATTTGAATTAACAAGATTTAATACTGTCATAATTTACACTGTAATATCATAATCTGCCATCTGCAGCTTTGTGACAAATAATTGCAATGACACATGATTATTTAGCCATTAATTACATAGATCTGTCTAATCAAATGTGGAAAATAGACTAACTACCACTAATTAATTTAATTTGATCTAAACCGTTTTCATTAGTGGCGCACGCTAGGTGTTCTCTTGGCGCGTTTGTTGTGTTGCTGGCATTTTAAACTAATAAATGTTGACTGCTTTGGTAAGCCAAATTAATAATTAAAGACATATTTACATGTATGTTTTATTGGGGTTTTCAGGAGGTTATGTGCAGTTATTAACTGTATTTGTATTTTTGTCATTTAAATGTATATGCTTTGATTAGCATTAGCTTGTGGATGCGCGCTATTTTACATGTAAATGTGCCTTATGTGTGTCTTTACAGGTATGTTTATGGCTTGCTTCAAGTCCATATATGTTTAATTATATAAATAAAAATAAAATACAAATACTTTTTATTTTAGTTTTTTTGTACCGGGGTGTAAAGGAATAAGGATGGCACTCTATAGTGTTTATTCATATATTAGTTAATGATGTGTGATATGTGCATCATGTCATGACTTTACTTGAGGGGGCACAATCATAATTAACTCATTATTAACTAAGCATATACTAACATCAACTAATGGTTTGTTAATGTATACTTATGTCATGACTTTACTTGAGGGGGCACAATCATAATTAATTCACTGTTAACAACTTACCAAATTCAGTTCATGATTATCATTAACTTACTATCAAATACACTTGTACTAACACAACTATATAAGTATTCAGCCCAGTTAAGTGATGTTGTGTGACTTTTCAAAAAGTCAGAGAATGGAGGTACATTATGATCACGGCCTGCGTCTGGATGGAGAGAGAACTTCTGAATCTGATCCCAGCAAACGCTCCCTGACCTTAGTTCATGTTTCCTGTTTGGTTATTTTTTTGGGAACCGATTCCTCAGGAACTGATGTAAGTCACAGTAGTTTAGTTTGATAGGAAAGAATATCACAAAACACATTAAGACCTTTTAAGATAAATAGTGTATTTAGTATTTTTTATGTTTGATAAGGAGGATCAGTGAAAATAATGGCAAACTAATCCTGTGCCTTTCAGTGATGATTATAATGAAGCTGTTGATGTCAGTAGTTTAAATTCTGACAATAATAAATTGTTTAAATTTATTTCAAAGTCCAAATCTGTATTATTCCTTCTTATAGAGACTGATTTATTTAGTTTACCCCTAAATGTTAATTAATGCATTAATTATCAAACATGTATTAACGCGTAGTTAAGGCTTCTGTTTTCATGCATGAATCCTTATGACTCCTGTTGTAGTTAAGGATCACTCTTCATTAGTTCATATCTTAACTAATCTTGAGTTCATGTTGAAGTAACTATTAACTCAGGTATTAGTTCATGGTTATTCATGTACTGTTATTGTAAAGTGTTACCGAGTCGTTCAGAGGATTTATTCATTTGCACTAAATCCTGGCATTAGTCTTGACAGTGGATTTGTTCTTGAGAAGCGCTACAGTATAACTGCTTTCTGAGACAGGCAGGAAATACAGCCTGTTTGCAATGTGTGAGAGAGATGTGGTATACAGAGAGGCCTGACAAGTCCTCTTCATTTCCTGTGTGCACTTCCTCTTTCTCTACAAAACTAAGACAGAACACACTTTCTTCTGAAAACATGTCAAAATACAGTACATAAATTATACTTTTAAAAGCCCTCTGAATAAAATTAATACAAAGCACTTTTAAAACCCATCTGAATGATAAAAACAGACACAAAACTGAACCATTAAAAAACATTGTGAGATTTGAGCATCGTTTGATTCTACAAACAATTCAACAAGCAAATCATTCAGTTAATTCAGTTCAATCTGATGTGAATCAATCACATATTCACTGCAAGTTCAAACAAACACAATTCAGCCCTGCCTGTATTTGTCTTTTTTACGGGTTTGTGAATATTGCCATTTTCCTCTCACCTTTTTAATATGGTTCATCCTGACTAGTACTCCTTGACCCCGTTCATTGAGAATAATAAGTTTCTCAGCAAGTTTACATTGGTAGGCCATGATCCCAGTCCAGATAATATGATCCTCAGTGAAATGAACACTGTGGTCTTCAGAGATCAAGGAGAAGTGAAATCAACATAAGAGAGGGCGGTGCTTACAAAGCTTCCGCTGTTCACTGCTTATGACACCAATACTCAGTACTGGTGTTGTTCCTCTGGAATTAAAAACTGCAGCTGTCACACCTGTCTTAAAAAAACCTGGTCTCGATCCTTCTGACATGGTTAATTGCAGACCAATCTCGAACCTTTCATTTCTTTCAAAGCTGCTTGAAAAAGTTGTTGCTGCTCAACTTCAATGTTATTTGTCATCTCACAACCTCTACAAATGTTTCCAATTCAGCTTTTGCATTCACCACAGCACTGAGACAGCACTTCTCAAGGATGTCAATGACCTTCTTATGGCCACTGACTGATTTTAATTCTGTTAGATCTTTCCTCTGCTTTTGACACAATCTCTCATAGTATTCTCATTTCACGACTCTCTGCTCTTGGTATTTCTGGTACTGCTCTATCCTGGTTCATTTCTGAGTCTGAACGTCAGCATTACATCTCTATTTACCAAGCCAAGTCCACTACTGCCCCTGTTTCTCAGGGTGTTCCCCAGGGTTCTGTCCTTGGACCTTTACTGTTCATCATCTACATGCTCCCTTTAGGTAACATTATCCGTCATCAAGGCTTCAACTTCCACTGCTATGCAGACGACACCCAACTCTATATTAGTTTTCAACACAACTATCCTTTTCTCATCAACTCCATATCTGCTTGCATTCATGATATTAATACTTGGATGACCAGTAACTTTCTCAAACTCAACACAGATAAAACAGATCTGCTAATTGTTGGTTCACCGAAAACTGTAGCACGTAACATTGCAGGAGTCTTGGTTCAACCTTCCACCTCCATTAAAAACCTTTGTATAATCTTCGACTCATCACTTTCCTTCCTTCCACACATCTCTTCACTCACTAAGTCTGCCTTCTTTCACCTCCGTAATTTTGCAAGTTTACGTCCCTTCTTTCATACCAATGATGCTGAGATACTGGATCATGCCTTCATTACTTCCACACTTGACTATTGTAATTCTCTTTTCTATGGTTTACCAAACACAAACAATTAATAACCTCCAATACATTCAAAACTCTGCAGCTAGGGTTCTCACTTATTCAAAGAAATCTTCTCACATTACTCCCATTCTACACAGACTCCATTGGCTACCTGTTTGTTTCCGAATTCAATACAAAATACTCCTCATTACATTTAAAACACTTCATGGTCTTGCCCCCCCAGTATATTTCTGATCTCATTCAAACCTACTCTCCTATGCACACATTAAGATCTTCTGATACTGGTCTGTTGTTGATCCCACGTCACAAACTCGCATAATTTGGTGGTCAGGCACTTTACATCTCTGCCCCCTCACTCTGGAACTCCATTCCGAAGCACATTCGAAACCTGCCATCAATACATGATTTTTAAAACCCACCTTAAAACTTATCTTTTTGTTTCTTGCTTCTCTGACCTCTGATTGTATGCTGTTATGTGTTATGCCTTTGATGTTTTTGTATTGTTTACCTGTCTGTTGTCTTTTGTGTTATAATATTGTACAGCGACCTTGAGTTTGTAGAAAGGCGCTATATAAAATATTATTTTATAAAAACTTATAAAAATATAAAAACTTATTATCATTATTATTATTGTTATTAATCTTAAAGTTACAATTTATAGTACACTTGAACCCATAGTGTACTACAAGTGGTAACTAAATACATTTTTTAAATACAGAGATAGTATATTAAAAGCACATTTTAGTTCATATTTCATGGTGTCTCAAAATAGCACAGTTGAGTACACTTTGATGTTCTTAAAATTATCTAAAGAAGCACTCAAGAAGAATTTTTAGTATATTAAGTACAAAAATAGTGCACGAAAATAGAGCACTTTAAATACACTATAGAAAAGTACTTTTTTTAATCTGGGTGGCCCACTTTTAGTATATAAAAGTATATGTTTAAGTGTACTATAAGTGAAAAAGTAGTAAACTTGTGCACAACTAGTTCTACATTTTTCATTTGTACTGCATCTGTACTACAAGTGAACTTATAAGTATACTAGTAGTTTACTATTTTAATACCAGTAGTGTTTTTTTTTAGTACTTGGTAGTCATGAACAATAGTACTAGTTTGGTAGTTTTATACTGCAAGTATACTTGTAAGTTTTCTTTAAGGTAACATAACATCATACTTTTAGTTAACTATTTATATTTCACTTTCAGTATTCAATATGTTCCAACGTAGGTAATAATTTGTTATACTTAATTGAAATACACCTTTAAATGTACTTTAATTTAATAAACATTTGATTTTAGTTTTATGCATCATTTTTTTATATAAAGAAAGGCAACATTTTTAACAAAAAGTTGAGAAAATTGCTTTTTGTCAAAGACTACTGGATCAGATTCAGAACGATGATGCAGATTTCAAAACACAGATGGAGTAGATCGAGTTCATCAACAAACTCAAAGCTTCACAGTCATTTCCTCTAACGTTAGGAAGTTGTGATTTACATGCTGTTTAATGTTTTACATTTGTGTGTGCAATCTTCTATCACTTGTTTCAGCCTTTTCTTCCCTGGATCTGGAGATTCTGTAATATTTCAGAAGATGCATAATAGCGCCCCCTACCGTAACCGTATAACAGTGAAAACATGGATAGCTGTAAAATTCAATCATAGTATAAATAAATAAAGTACATTTGAAGTAAATTCCTATGTACAGTACCAGTGGACTAGCCTACACAAAGATTCAGACACTCAGAATTAGGAACATATCTGTTTTCTTTATCCATCTATACTGCCTATACTGCGTTTTGAATTATGGGTGGCACTTCCAGTTTGGGGAACTTCCATTCAAAAAGTCTGAAACAAATAATTTCAAATCATAAGGTTGCCCTACAAATAAAACGTATCCATCAGTTTTACTGAATGAGCTGTCAATTTTTCTGTCATGTTTTATTTTCAGACATGATGATACTCACGGTATCATGTTATGACATGTTATAACAAGAATATATATGGCAAGAGCTCTTTACAGTCGCAGCATTCCCATAATTTGCGCAAAACGTCATCGGCATAGGAATAGGTGGATAAATCAATGTTTTCAATCTATGTTCGTTTATAAGACTGTGTGTAAAACTATGTTAAAATTATATTTAAATAGGCTACTCAATCAAAAGATTAAACTCAACTACAAGCCAAGTATACTTGGAATACTTAATTATACTTTTAAGTATATCTCGATCAAAAGATTGAGTACAAGTATAGGCCAAATAGATGTTTCTGTCAGTATAAGTCAAGTATACTTGAGTGCAATTTTAAGTATATTTCTGAGAAGTATTTAAAAAATAGACTGAAAGTATACTTTATTTTTTTTTTTGTTTAAAAGAAGTATACTAATAGCACACTTGAAAAAACTTCTTTTTCGTAAGGAGAGGGCAATGCTTTTTCTCATGAGTCCGTAGACTAGATAATTGGGTGAAATTCTTCCCACATGAAGAGCACTGGTGCGGCTTCTCTCCAGTATGAACTCTATGGTGTGTTTTCAATAATTCTAACCGAGCAAAACTCTCTTCACAGTGTGAGCACTTGTATGGTTTCTCTCCAGTATGAATTCTGTGGTGTTTTTTTAAGTCGTTGGATATAGTGAAGTTCTTCCCACAGTCAAAGCACATATAAGGTCTCACACCAGTATGAATACTCTCATGCACTTTTAAATTTTGCATTTGTGAAAAACTCTTTCCACAAAATGAACAAACGTGAGGCTTCACACCAGTATGAACTTTAAG
Source organism: Chanodichthys erythropterus (assembly GCF_024489055.1). Taxonomy (NCBI): domain Eukaryota; kingdom Metazoa; phylum Chordata; class Actinopteri; order Cypriniformes; family Xenocyprididae; genus Chanodichthys; species Chanodichthys erythropterus. Next base: position 33,701,056 of record NC_090226.1, on the reverse strand, counting down.
ATGTTGTCTTAAGCTTGATGCACCAACAAATGTTTTATCACACTGATCACAGCTGAAAGACTTCACTCCAGAGTGAGAATGCAGATGATCATTGAGAGAGCTTTTGTGCTTGAAACGTTTTCCACACTGAGTGCATGTGAACGGTTTTTCTCCAGTGTGAATTCTCATGTGCACATTTAGGTGCCCGTTACGTATGAACTCTTTCCACACTGAGTGCATGTGAACGGGTTTTCTCCTGTGTGAATTCTCATGTGTATGTTAAGGTGTCCTTTCTGTGTGAAACTCCTTCCACAGATCCTTTGACTCCAGTTTTTCCAGCTCCTTTTTTGGTGAAATATTTTCCGTCTGTGAAACTACTGTGTTTCCATCTTCATTTTCCATCTTCTTTTGAAACTGATGTTGTTCGTCTTCAATCACTTCCATTGGATGTAAAATCAACATTAAATTCCCATGGTTCAACTGAAGATGGACAAATTAGAAACAAAAATAAATTCAGGGAGCCCCAAATTAGCCAAATTCCAATTTACTTTAAAGATTAGTATATAGATTTAGATTTTTTTTTATTTCAAGTTTCATCTTAATGTTCCTCATCAGTCATTAAAGAAAATGAAGGAAAACACCAACCTATTTGTTCCTCTGTATCTTCATCTCTCATTCTGCAGGGTTCCTTAAACTCCATATTTACAATAGTTTTTCAGTAGTTTCTCCTGGAGTAATTCCCCCTGCTTGCTTCTTTTTCTCCTGTGGGAAGATGGAAATATTCCTCAGCATTTAAACTCTCATGAATGGCTGTGGGAGCTAGAGCCCTGCATTTTAGCCCGAGCCCAAGGGGCCCCAACTTATTTATGCCAATTTTATGGATATTTACTCATTTTTATATGGATATTTTTGAAAAAAAAAAAAATAAATAAAAAAAAAATATATATATATATTTTTTATTTATTTATTTTTATTTTTTTAGATGTATATGATTATCTACTTTCAGATGAACACAGTCGGAGATATATTTAAAAATATCCTGACTCTTTTTATATATATATATATATATATATATATATATCCCTTTTAATGTTACAAAGCGATGATAGTACTTTTTATGTGCAAAAAAACTAAAGAAAAACAATGACTCTATTCATCAATTTCATTTCTTCCCTGTCCCCTATTAGTTGTATGTTGTAGACACAGTGCAGCGCTTCCAAGACTGTCAAAAGAGTTCACTGCAGCCACTAATTATATATTGTTCATCCAAAGCATCACTGAAATGGTTAATTTTTTTTATTTAAATTAAAAGTAATGTTTCTTATCTATAATTCTCTCATAATGATTCAATGACATTATATAGCGCGGTATGATTAGAGCTGCAATGTGCCGAGATGGACGCGCTCATCATAACTGTTCAGTGTTTTCAGTCACATAATGTTTAGGCTATTTAATGTTTCAGACATTTAAATACACATAAGTAAATGCAAACAATTTATAATAAAAAAAAACACACAAGATGTCTATGGAAGAAGCAATAATAAATCTTTCTTATCTTTTTTATCCACATCAAATGCACATTGTATAGTTAATCATAAAGTTTACTCTATTCTTCTCACTGTTCGCCAGCCAAACTTCATGTTTTTAAGAAGAAATTAATTAATGTTGTAAATCTGACAACATTAGCTCTGACAGCACATAACCCTTAAACTTAGCGATCAAATGTGATCATTATAAACTTTTTTAAAACACATTTACATTTGAGAATCTGAATATCAGATATTTTATGATCTAGTTAAGTTAATATTTTGAACATGTAAAAAAAAAAATCAAAAATGTCCAATTTTGTGAGGCATCTGAAACCCCAAAGGCAAAGGTAAGTTGAAACTGATACACTGTAAAAAAATTACTGTGAAATTTACAGTAACTTACTGGCAACAATTAGCCAGTAAGTTACTGTGAATACGTTTTACAGTAAGGGTACTGTACTTCCATTTACAGTATTTTATGTATACACTGTGAAATCAAAAACAATTAAATACTGTGATTTTAGTTGTATTTACAGTAACTTACTGGCTAATTGTTGCCAGTAAGTTACTGTGAATACGTTTTACAGTAAGGGTACTGTACTTCCATTTACAGTATTTTATGTATACACTGTGAAATCAAAAACAATTAAATACTGTGTATGGTTCAGTATTTAAAGGCACTATATGTAAGTTTTTGGATTAAAATATCCAAAAACCACTAGAACAGTGTTATATATTTTGTTGACTTATGTACTTACATTATCCCAGATGTTTCCATGAATGTTCAAATCCAGAAAAATAAGAAATTTTAACCAGGACAAGGACCATGTCCGTGCATTTCCTATCAACGAAATTGTGATGGAATTTTCAATTAATCAATTATAAATAACATTTCTTTTTCTTGCAGGAATAACATTTATAAGCTTTTGAAACCTAAATGTCCCCAAACCTTGGAGCTAAGTCAGTGTGTGCCTGAATCATGTCCAAATATAAGAAAGGGGGAAATGAAACTAGGCAACTTTCTAAATATAATAGCCCCATGACATACTGAGTAACCAACAGACTAATAAACCCATGATTTGGGCAGATCTTGCTTTATCTAATAATAGAAGGGTTTGATATACGAAGAACCAACCATATGGTAGAATACTTTGCCATGTTCCTATCCTATGTAAACGTCTCCGGTTCCTAACGTAACCTCGGTTCCTTGAGGGAACAAGACATTGTGTCTTCTGACGCTTTTGGGGAAACGCCTCTCACTGAGAAATACTGAATCCTCATTGAACAACGCCGTTGTTCTACAACGGCCAATGGCATTCAAACGTGAGCAGGAGTGTGAGCTCGCGACAAATCCTGACTAATAGTGCTCATGGCATGAGACGCAATGTCTGTTTGGTTTATTTAAGTTGCACAAGCAGAACATACAATATTTTGAACAATAGTTACGTCCCACTAATGCAAAACTGATGGGCACTACTGGACCTAGTTGGATAGGGGTTCAAAACAGGTGCCTCATATTCAGGGAAACAACACATGCAATAACAACAGTCGTGTTGACATAAGGGCTCATGCAGTATCATGCAGTAAGGGCTTAATGTTGGTGCTCTATAAACAGGTAGACACCACGTTAGGTTAGAAACAAGTCGTATATGCAGAGCGCATTCCCAGGCGACAATAGTGTAAGCAGCAAGGCTTATCGGACCTAGATGAATCACTGCTGTATCAGCTGTTCAACAATGAGGTCTGTGAGGCGGTGGCAGCGCCGGTGCTGCTCTAGTGTGACAAAAAAATACATTCTGTGAATGAACAAGAACCAGCCAATTGTCAAGGGAGCGCAGAATGCGCACCCCACTCAATTGAAGAGGGGAGAGAGAATGCATCTCGTGAATGTGCATTAGATGCCATCAAATCTCAGAAAGCGCCTGTGTTGAGGGGCTATCTGAATATGCATCTTTCAAACCAGTCCCCAGAGCAAACATGCCAGAAGATCTGTTTCTGTGAGTGAGCCCATTCATGTGTGGGGTTGCTTCTCAGCAACAGTTAACACAGTTACATCAGTTTGTTCATCAACAAACTGTTCTTGGATGGTTGGAAGAAGTTGCTCTCTTCCGGACAGCATGTTAAGTTTGCCGGGCTTTCAGCTGTTTAGATCAGATCGCGACGCAGAATCAACGGGGAAATCACGTGGCAGCAGGACATGCTTTTACATCAACGAAAGGTGGTGTCCAGATGTAACTGTGTTAAAGAAGATGTGCTGTCCCGATCTTGAAACACTCTTCATTAACCGTTTTGCTCGTTCATTCTGGTGAGCGTCTACATTCCTCCGCAAGCAAACGTTAGCTCAGCTTTACAGATACTTGCTGATATGATCACAGAGAGTGAGCAACAACACCCGGACTCTGTTCTAATCATTCTCAGGGACTTTAATAAAGCGATTCTCTCACATGAACTTCCAAAATACAGACAGCATGTTACTTGTCCCACCAGAGATAGTAATACACTGAATCACTGTTACACAGCAATAAAGGATGCATATCACTCTGTCCCACGGGCAGCTTTGGGGCTCTCTGATCACTGTTTAGTTCATCTCATACCGCCCTATAGGCAGAAACTGAAATTAGCTAACCCTGTAGCAAAGACTGTAAAGAGATGGACCACCGAAACAGAGCGGGCTTTACAAGCCAGTTTCGAATGGACTGATTGGAGTGTTTTTGAAGCTGCTGCCACCGATCTGGACGAGCTCACAGAGACTGTTACATCAAATATCAGTTTCTGTGAAGATATGTGCATTCCTACCAGGACGCATCTAACTTACAACAGTGACAAACCGTGGTTCACTGCAAAACTCAGCCAGCACTGTCAGGTTAAAGAAGATTCTTACAGGAATGGGGACAGAGTCTTGTACAAACAGGCCAAATACACATTGGAAAAGGAGATCAGAGTGGCAAAGAGGAATTATTCTGATAAACTTCGGAATCAGTTCTCTTCTAATGACAAAGCTTCAGTGTGGAAAGGTCTGAAAGTTATCACCAACTACAAGACACCATCCCCCAGCTCTGTGGAGAATCAACGACTGGCAGACGATCTGAACGAGTTTTATTGCAGGTTTGAAAAATCACCATTCACACCTCCAACAACCCCCATCTCCCCCACACCTGCAATTCAGTTCAGTGAAGATGGTGTGCGCCAGGTCTTCAGAAAGAACAAGAGAAGAAAGGCACCAGGCTCAGACAGTGTTTCACTAGCCTGTCTGAAAAACTGCGCTGACCAGCTGGCCCCCATCTTCACACAGATCTTCAACAGATCACTGGAGCTGTGCGAAGTCCCCTCATGCTTCAAATGCTCCACCATCATCCCCGTCCCAAAGAAACCCAAAATTACTGGACTAAATGACTACAGACCTGTGGCTCTAACGTCTGTGGCCATGAAGTCATTTGAAAGACTGGTTCTGGCTTATCTGAAGGACATCACTGGACCCTTACTGGACCCCCTGCAGTTTGCTTACAGAGCAAACAGGTCTGTTGATGATGCAGTCAATATGGGACTGCATTATGTTCTCCAGCATCTGGACAGACTAGGGACTTATGTGAGGATCCTGTTTGTGGACTTCAGCTCTGCTCTCCCATCACTCCTCCAGCCCAAATTAACTCAGCTCTCCGTGCCCACCTCTGTCTGTCAGTGGATCACCAGCTTCCTGACAGACAGGCAGCAGCTAGTGAGGCTGGGAAAACTCACATCCAGCACCCTCACCATCAGCATCGGTGCCCCTCAGGGCTGTGTCCTCTCCCCACTGCTCTTCTCCCTCTACACCAACGACTGCACCTCTAAAGACCCCTCTGTCAAGCTCCAGACGTTTGCAGATGACACCACACTGATCGGCCTCATTCGGGAAGGTGACGAGTCTGCTTACAGACTGGAGGTTGAACAGCTGGCTGTCTGGTGCAGTCACAATAACCTGGAGCTCAACATGCTCAAGACAGTGGAGATGATCTTGGACTTCAGGAGAAACCCCCTGTTCTTCCCCCACTCACCATCATGAACAGCACTGTGACTGCAGTGGAGTCATTCAGGTTCCTGGGCACCACCATCTCTCAGGACCTGAAGTGGGACAACCACATCGAGTCCATTGTGAAAAAGGCCCAGCAGAGGTTGTACTTCCTTCGCCAGATGAGGAAGTTCAGCCTATCACAGGAGCTGCTGAAACAGTCCTACTCTGCCATCATTGTATCCATCCTTTGCACTTCACTTACCGTCTGGTTCAGCTAAGCTACCAAATCTGACCTCAGAAGACTACAGAGGCTAGTCCGGACTGCTCAGCGAATCATTGGTACAACCCTCCCCACTCTCCAAGAACTGTACTTATCCAGAGTGAGGAAAAGGGCAAAGAAGATCACTCTGGACCCCTCACATCCAGCACACTCCCTCTTTGAACCGTTCCCATCTGGTCGACGCTACAGAGCTGAACACTTGACAAACACGTAACACACAACACTGTTACACATTATTTACTTAAAACGCTTATTTATATTTCAAATTTGCACACATTATAACTGTAGATACAAACTGTCTATATTATATATTATTTTTTGCTTTTTTTTGCACTTTGTCTATCTTGTATATGTCACGGCTAGTGATGGCCGATTTCGAAACACATGCTTCATGAAGCTCCGAAGCTTCATGAATCATTTGTTTCGAATCAGTGATTCGGAGCGTGTATCAAATTGCCAAAGTCACGTGATTTTAGTAAACGAGGCTTCATTACGTCCTCACTGTTTCGAAACATTTCAAAACAGTTCAAAATTTCAGTGGTTCACCGGTAGAGGGCGATGATAAAGTTAACATATGAATCATGCAGATTCACTGAGAAGCATTGAACAAGTGTCTATGGGTTTTACCTGATCTCTGATCAGTTTTATAAATTTGTAGATGTTTTAATTAGACATTATAATAATTAAAATGAATAATGGTAGTTATTAATCCCTTATTGGGCTGTTTAGCTTGAGCCATGGAACAGAGAAACAAGCCTTTAAAAATGATAAAAAAAAAACAGATATACAGTCACTCTATATGTAGCCTAATCTTATTAGAGAATTAGTTAATTGCATTTAATAGATTTTACTTTCAATAAAACATTTGCAATATATTTGTAAAAGGTGTTTTTACTGCATGTTTAGTTTGAGTTTTGTTGCATTTACACTCTTTTGACCACTAGAGGTCACCGTGGAGTCAAGTGTCAGATTGTTTCGAAGCCTCGAATCATCACGGCCCATTTGATTCAACTGCTTCATTGTTTTACAAAGCCTCGCTCTGCCCATCACTAGTCACGGCACACACGAAGACAAACAGGGTAGGTCCAATTGCAGGTATTTATTATGGCGTTCGGACGAGCTCATTAATATGACGTTGCAACATGCACTCGTCTCACTGAACGTCACGTCTGCGTCTGCCGAACGTGACGTCTGCGTCTGCCGAACGTGACGTCTGCGTCTGCCACATTACAGTTCGACTGCCTGGACGTGACGTCTACGTGACGTCTGCTTTGCTGCAAGGGTTTCCAGCACATTCCATACACTAATTAGAGCTTTATTATACCTATTCATTCTCTATTATTGTTTACACTTATCCTCAATTATGTTTAATTAGCAATTAAGTGCTTTTTACCTTTCTTATGTATAGCTTTTTATTCCAAAAAGTAAACATTTATACAAATGATATAAACAATTCTGTATGCAATTGCTTCTTCCACATATCCACGACTTCGGTAAAGTTGGTTTTATATTCGCACATTCGCACATCCGTATTCAATAGCCTTGTTAATCACACTATATTGGACATTCAGTGGACATTCACAAGTAAATATGCCATTAAAACAATGCTTGCCTATTTTGATCGACTGTGAAAAAAATGTTGTAAGTTGACAATCGTTGGTTGTCAATATCATGTCGCTGCTTAAAATTTGCAAACATTAATTTATTGCACATTTATTGGAAAGTCTGAATTTATCAGAAGTCTGAATGTGCGAATATAAAACCAACTTTACCGAAGTATATCCACGGATGTTTTGAAGAAATCATAAAAAAGTTGTTCTAGCATGTATTCACCACTAGGAGTCTCTAGACCAACACCAAAAGAACGAATGTTTAAACACTGCTATATTATGGGCTAATTTTACTAAAATAAACAATATTTGCAATCTTTTATTTTGGAGTTGTAATATTTAGATTTATAGTTTCGCCAAAGTGATTGACAGGCGATCTGTTAGAATACTATAAAACATTTACACCTCAAAAGACAAAAGCGAGCACATTCTATTATTATTTTTTGTTTTTATTTATTTATTTTAATCAGTAGTGCACATTTATCTAGGGTAATTTTTTTTTTTTAATTAGTATGGTAAAATGCATGACATGTTTTTTTTTTCTTTTTTCTTTTTTCTCATCCATAAATATTATTTTATGCAAGTCGTGTTGATTTGTGAAGAAGGCTAAATTGATCAAACATATGCTCATTGCGCTTCCTGCGGCTGGCCGCTCATTGTTCCTTAAAAAAAAAAACTTGATTTTAACAAACATAGAATGTTCCCAAAATATTTCTAAATTAACTAAAGAAACGAAAAGAAATTGACCACCTTGCCATTAAAAACAAAACTGAAATATTGTAATGGCTGCACATCAGCTGTGTTTGGGAAAGAGAGAGAGAAAGACAGACTCAGCTAAAATATAGTCTGATTATGGTTATGGCTAAAAATCCCAGAAAATATCGAGATATCATTTTTGTCTCTATCGGACACCTTTATATAGCCTATTCAATTAATCTTTTCTTGTTTGGTACACAATCCACTGATCATAAAGCTTAAAAAAACTTATCTTTTCTCAACGATATCTGGTTGTCCTGCATCTTCAATAAACAAGTTAAAGTTAGTCCATAATGCAGCTGCTAGAATTCTTTCCAGTAGTTTTTACTTCTATTCATGACTTCTTTGTTAACTTATCTGTTTTCTTTTCTTCTTGTGGCTACTGAAACTATTTATTTATTTACATACTTGTATGAGCACCCAATCATTTATTTCTGTTGTCGGATAAAATGAATTAAACATGGGCCAACGACGCCATCTATTGGTGAGCGAGTGCCAGCGTCGTTGTTTAGCTCTATTTTCATTTCACGCAACGATAAGGATCGAGGACACGACAAATAAATAAATAAACAAACAAATAAAATTGGTGAATCATTTATATAAGGTTTTATTTATTTATATATTGAAGAGGCGGGGTCTGGTTTATAGTGTTATTATAATATTGTTACAATTTAAAATAATGGTTTTCTATTTTAATATACTTTATATTTATTTCTGAGATGCAAAGCTGAGTTCTCAGCATCATACTCCAGTCGTCTTTGACGCATGATCCTTCAATGTCAACGTCGGAAAAAATCGTGCTGCTTAATATTTTTCTGTGATATTTTTACAGGATTGATTGATGAATACTGGCAGATTATTATTCAAAATATAGAAATCTTATCAATTTAACATTATTGCTGAATAAAGCTAACATTTTCTTTTTAAAAGAAAGGAAAACATGATAAAATAATATTAGAATCCTAATTTATATTTTAAATGTAAAATATAAGAAGAGAGGTGCTTGAAAAACTGAACATTAATCAGGCATAATGCATTTTTCCATGTATTTTATTATTATTTACAGCAACAGTCTCAGATCTAGCAGCTGATTGTGATCGATGGGTTGGCCATCAAGCATGTAGGCTATATTAAAAATGTAAAAAGATAAAAAAAACAATAACCCCCAAATGTAAAAAATTTCAAAACGGATTTCATTAAACTAAACGACATGAGTATACCTAAGAGCAACACAAACTTCGCTTTTAGGCTTTATACTTTTTATGTTATCTTTATACTTTTACAATTTAAAAAAGTAAAAAAAAAAAAAAAAGTCTAAATTGTTATATATTAATATATGTATATTTAATATGCACGTAATTAATGTATATTGAGTTTGCCGGGGGAAAAGTTGCACTAAAAACTGACAAACAAAATTAAAAAGTCAGACGCAGACGTCACGTTACAATTCAGACGGAGATGTCACGTCCATTGAGAGCAGTGAATGAAGTGCAGGTAAATACTGCATTGGCTCACACACTGCACTGAGCCGTGTGAGGACCGTGTTCTGATACGTGTTAGCGAAAAAATAAATAAATAACTTCACTGCTACACGTGAATCACGCGTGAACGTCTGACTCGACACTTCACTGCCACACGTGATTTACGTGACGTCTGCGTGACGTCTACGCCTCGTCTGCGTCTTAAAATGAATGGATTTAATAGCAAAAAATTAAGACGTCAGTGAGACGTTCAGTGAGACGAGTGCAAGTTGCAACGTCATATTTTTGACCTCGTCCGAACGCCATAATTTATTGGGGAAATCCAGAAACGTAATCCATGAGCCAGTCAAGTCAAAAATCCAGGGAGACAGTCCAAACAAAACAATGACAGGAACAAAACACAAAGCAAACCAAAACAGAGACTCGGGAACATGAATGAAGACACCATGACAAAAGCAGAGACAAACCAGGGCTGCGTTCCAGTTCAGTTTTTAAATGCCCTTCCCTCGCTAACTTCACTCGGTCTCGTTGACTCGGATGTACGTCATTGCTACGTTGCACGAGTGCCCACTTCTGGCGGAACCTTTGTATGGGCTGAACTGGAACGTCCTAAGCCCTTGATCACTTGGAATCCGCAATGGAGCTGATTTATTATTTATTTTTTCCCCTTACAAAATTGTTTAATACAGCTTTCTATATGTATATATGTGTGTTTTACATGTTTAAAAAATAATCAATATATCATAGAGTTGTTTGTGGTGGGGTAAAGTAAACGCGATATGCGGCGACGTCACAATCGTGTTGCATTGTGGGTTATGGAGCTGCCTGAAGTGTACATATGAAGTAGACTCGCTCCCTCGGTCAAAATCGAGGGAGCGAGGGTCTGTCCATATAAACTTCCCTCGTCCACTTCACGAAGTGGAACGCACTTCAAAATGGCGGCAGGGATTCCCCCGAGGGGAAGTGTTTAGGGAAGTTCGCGAGTGTGTATCTAAAACCGAACTTGAACGCAGCCTATGTATAAATAGACAGACACTAATTGAACAAACACAAAACAGCTGGGTGCAATGGCAATGAGATAATGAGTCCAGGGAAGTGAGTTATGGGTAATGTAGTCCAAGGGGTGAAAACAAGAGTCCAGGATGGAGTGCCCTCTAGTGGCTGACTAGGACACTCTCACTAGTGATCATGACAGTATATTTGTATATTATACTTTTATTCTTTTTATTATCTGTGTCTTGTCTTTTCGCTGTTGCATTGTGGAGCTTCTGTCACTAAAACAAATTCCTAATATGTGTTAACATACCTGGCAATAAAGCTCTTTCTGATTCTGATTCTTTCTGATTCTTTTCTATGATGACCGGCAGAGCTTGCCATGCATCTGCGTGTCTGGACAGAAGCTGAAGCACCTTTTGCTCAGTACAGAGCAGTCCGCTGCTTGAAGCCAGGTGCTGCTTTTCTGTGGCACGCTGTGTTTTGACTTTATTGCATTTCCTTATTGGAAAAGCATAGTCATAGACAATCGGCACAGGCATTGGTAGACTTGCTTGATGTCATCTATGAAGTTCTTGAAGTTGGGGATCGGAGGCTCAGAGGCGTCGTCCACTTGTAAGCGCAGGCGAGAGAGGCTTCTTATATACATTCTCTTGAAGAATTAAGATTCTAAGGCAATGTCACTCAGCGCCGCCTTATATAAGGAGCGAGCCCGCCCCTATTTCGCATGCTTGAACGCCATTGGCCATTGTAGAGCAACAGCATTGTTCAATGAGGTTTCAGTATTTCTCTGAGTATTTATTGTTTCCCCAAATGCATCAGAAAATGCAATGTTTGAGTGACCGAATCAAAAGGGAACTGTTGTATTCTTTTTGCTGTTGGGATTTCTCAGATATTGATATGAGGTCCTCCGGCCGTGATTTAAATATATTCTAAGGCATAGTCTGAAGTCTGTCTGGTGACCCTTACGAAAAAGAAGTGTACTTCAAGTTCATTTTATGATGTATACTACATAATATTCATTACAAGCAATGGCCAAGTATATTTTTAAGTATACTTTATTTAGAAAGTATACTAATATCAATGTGTATTATTAGGAAACTTGTAAGTGTACTATTTCAGTACTGCTTGGGACTAAATTGGCCCACTTTTAGTATATAAAAGTATACGTTTAAGTGTACCATAAGTGTAAAACTTTAAGTGCACAACTACTGTGCTTCACAACTGCGTTTCTCATCTGTACTACAAGTGAACTTATATGTATACTAATAGTTTACTATTTTAATACTAGTAGTACATTGTTTATGAAAGTACCTTTAAATGTACTTTAACTAATTTAATTAACATTTAATATAGCTTCATGGATCCTTATTTTATCAACACTTGAATGTGGGTATGTTTCATAAAGAAAGGCAACATTTTAAACTAAAAGTTTAAAAACTTTTTTTGTCAAAGACTACTCCTGGATCAGATTCAGAACGATGATGCAGACTTGAAAACACAGATGGAGTAGATCGAGTCCATCAACACCCCCAAAGCTTCACAGTCGAAGACGCATAATAGCGCCCCCTACCGTATAACACCGAAAACATGTTAGGTGAAGAGTAAAGTAGATTCCTATGTACACTACCAGTGGACTAGCCTACACAAAAATTCAGACAGTTATTAGGAACATCTGTTTTCTTTATAAATCAATATTTTCAAACAATGTTTGTTTATAAGACTGTGTAAAAAAGAAAAGTATATTTAATAGGCTGCTCAATCAAAACATAAAACACAACTACAAGCCAAGTATACTTGGAATAGCCTACTTAATTATAGTTTTAAGTATCTCGATCAAAATACTGAGTACACGTATAGGCCAAATATACATTTCTGTCAGTATAATTTAAGTATACTTGAGTGCAATTTTAAGTATATTTCTGAGAAGTACATAAAGTACATTTCTGAGAAGTATATAAAAAGTAGACTGAAGGTATACTTTCATATTTTTTTAGTTTAAAATAAGTATAGCTACTAATAGCACACTAGAATAAACTTATTTTTCGTAAGGGCATGAACGATTGTCTATATTACGCTATTTTTGTAATAGGTTACCTATTATAGGATGGGGTTCTTTGAGACCATGTCCCGGGACACATCGACCGCATAATCCGTCCCTATGTATTACATGCACTGCATTCACTCCTTCCTTTTTTAATACAAATACTGGATCGTTTTACCAAACTTGCCAGCTTTCGTTTTCGCTTCAAACACCAGTCGATTGGGTTGAAGTTTTGCAGCTCAGTTTCACACAGATCACGGTTTTCGGTAGGTACAAGATTAAAAATCAATTCTGTTCTTGTAATCGTGTAATAATGGTGTCAGCACTATTGTCGACAGTGAGCAGAGTATTATTATCTCGAACTAATATTTTCGAACTGCGCTGTTAATGTAGCTAAATAACAACATGACCTTCACTTCGATCACCGACAATCTGACATCTGCAGTCTAAAGAATATAAAGCGATGCATAATGAGTGAAGACACAAATCAAGACGCTTCAGATTTAAATGAAATGTTGAACGTGTGTTTTTTCACAGCTCTGTAGACATTATACGAAACGAAAATGAAAGTAGGCCTAAATGCGATTCACTGTTATTAATATTGACAGAAACGCGAGGTATGCAATTTATCATTTTAGTGTTAATTTTAGGGCATCTGTCTGAAGTTCATAACTTTCTCTTTGGCGTTAACTAAGATGTCAATATTTCCTACATTGTCCTGTACATATTAGCAATATCAGCAAGTTAGTCTTTGAAGCATATTCATTTGTTACTCGTTTCATATTATTTTTTTGCTGACTGGAGACTCTCTCACTCTGATGTCATTACAGGAACAGACAGTCGAACTGATGGAGATTTACGAATATGTGAGTCATTTTAGCATTTATTTATGAATCATGTTTCCATGTTTTATGGGGACATTCCATACACATAATGATTTTTATACTGTATTGCACAAACTGTCTATTCGATCCCCTCACCCTATCCATCACAGAACACTTTCTGCATTTTTAAATTATCAAAAAATAACATTCAATATGATAAAAAAAATAAAGATAAATGTCTTTACTTGAACCTGGGAAAACTATACAAACTTTACAAACTGGGGTCTAAAATTTGGAGATTGTATTGAAAAATATGATAACTTAAAATGAATGAGAAATACTGCATTTATGCATAATACAAAAGGTCAAATTTCCTTGCTACCACTGATGTTGTCAGGTGGGAAGGAGCGAGGACTCAATTTGCAGGGAAGAGAAGGGCTTTATTTATAATACAAAAATAAAAATAAAAATAAAACAAAAACTACCCCGTGTGGGAAAAAACAGAAAAAAACAAAAACAGGACTTGACTTGACAACACCAGGGAATATAAGACATTCAGTGACAAATTACGACAACGAACCAGCGCAGGACTGCAAACACAAGGAGAATAAATAGGAGAGCAAACAAGGCAGGTAACGAGGGAGGACAGGTGGGGCAAATCAACCAATAATGAGGTAACAAGGTGGGCGGGGTCAAGACAATAGACATGAGAGCACATGGCACAAAGAAACACATGACAAGCCATGTGCTCACACAAGAGGAGACACGAACACGTGACTATGAAAACTCATAAGCCACGTGTTCACACAAAACAAGACAACATGAGAGCACGCAGCCCGTGAAACACAGACTGCGTGCTGCACAAGACAACACCACAACATGAAAGCACGCAGGTGGAAATAACCGCGTACACAAAACATGAGACAAGAGCACACGGCAAGTGAACATACACACAAACCGTGCGCTCACAATAAAGACCGGACTGGGAGCGCGAGTGTCCGAATCCCGAAACGAAACCGAAACCAAACTAGACACGAGTGCCGGGATCCGAACGCCACCCTCCCAACATGAAACAAGGCACGCAGACAAGAGAGTGCACAGCCCCGAGAACACTCGAGACCGTACGCTCACACAAAAACCCGACAAGAACGGGAGTGTCAGAGCTCTGTCACAAAACCAAGAAATAAACAAGACTGAAGTGACAGAACCCTGACAGATGTTCAAAAGATGCTCCGGAAGATTCTCAAATCATGCTGAATAACATGATCAACAATAGTGACTCCATAGGTTTGCTTTACGTTGTTATTTTAGTCACAAACGCTTGACAGCTACTGTTGTCTTAAAGGGTTAGTTCACCCAAAATTGAAAAATCTGTCATTAATTACGCACCCTCCTCATGTCATTTTCATTTCGATTCGAACCAAAAGATTTGTAAAGCTTCGAAGCTTCATGAAGCAGTGTTTTGAAATCGCCCATCACTAGATATTGCTTTTTTGGCACACAAAAAGTATTCTCGTCACTTCATAACATTAAGGTTGAACCACTGTAGTCACATGAACTTTAAATATGTCTTTAGCTTTCTGGGCATTGAAAGTGTTAATTATCTTGCTGGCGATGCAGGCCTCACTGAGCCATCAGATTTTATCAAAAATATCTTAATTTGTGTTCTGAAGATGAACGAAGGTCTTACGGGTGTGGAACGACATGAGGGTGAGTAATTAATGACAGAATTTTCATTTTTGGGTGAACTAATCCTTTAAACACATCTTTCTTTGTAGATAAAATACAGTATACACTAAAATAGAATTATGTTACACTGATAGAAACACTAAACATAATTGATTTCTCCTGGGATCTCTACTACAATATAGTGTTTAAAGTGTTACACTAACAGTTGAAGTTTTCTTTTTCTTTTAGAAAATGTTATTTCTCTGTTTTTATGATTAAAGACAAACCCTGCAGTGTAAAGATGCCCTTTGACTGATAAACACATGACTCTAGATAAATGTCATAAACTAGGTAATTTTACTAAAGCTACAGTGATCATACAGGCAGAACAATTAACAAATAATCCTGTGGCTTTATTATTTTTTTCTGGAGCTGTGGAAAGTGTACAACAGAAGGGTTTTGCAAGCTTATGAAGTTATTACAACAATATTTCAATTACACAATCAGATCAAGTAAACCACAAACAAGCTGTCAGGTGTCTGTCCTGTTTATTTTGGTTCTCATGTTGAAGAAACTCCTTTATACTGTAGATGGTCAAGTACTCCAGCTAAACTAAGAGCTGTTCTTGATTCCCAAGATATCATTTTAGCAGGGTGAATTTAACAAAAATGTCTTATCCAGACATATAGAGTTGAAATATATAAAGGGTTGTATGATTTTAAATGTATTACTGAAATCATTTTTTAAACATTGCTCTAAGAAGGTCTCTTTTTCTGAATGTTAGGACTTATATACAGCAGGAGCTGAAGGTCAAGACTCTAGACCAGCTCTGGATGACATGATGCATCCAAACTTCACAACGGATCGAACACTCAGATCAGACCTACAGTCAGAAGAGGTACTGACTAAAGAGTAAAACTGAGTGCCATTAACCAACCAGAATAATTCTATTTGAATGTATGATTAAATGCCAAAGCATAATGTATCAAATAAAAAGTCATTGTTTTATTAGAATATATGTTACCACCTGCTTATCATACAACCTTTTTACTTTTTTTCAAAAAATATTTTTCACAGTTTTGCTAATAACACCAGTTTGGAGTTCTTAATGGCTACCAACACAGAGAGATTTCATGTCGTGAGCAAGAGCGGATCATGTGTCACGAGTTGGATCAAGAATAATTTATTCTTAGACTTATATTTAATATTGGGGGCATTCAATTTATTTGGTATATTTTTATTTTTATTTATTTTTTAAAAAAGTAACGCAATAGTTACTTTCCCTGGTAATTAGTTACTTTTATAATGATGTAACTCAGTTACAAACTCCGTTACTAATTGTGAGAATTAACTAGTAACTATAACTAATTACTTTTTTAAAGTAACGTGCCCAACACTGCATGCAGCTGACAGATAGGTATCGCGTTTTTTCAATTTTTTATTCAAAATATTCACAAACTTGTTAACTATGAATTTTATGATAGGCTATATACCGATTGTAAAATATGTGGAAGTGAACGTGTTTTGTAGCGCGATGAGTTTGCACGGCAGTTCAGAGCTGTTGGATTTACGAAATCTCCCCCGAAATACATAAAAGTATGTGGCAGTGAACTGGGAGAAGAATAGAGTAAATTTTATTGTTTCATACACAATGTGTATCTGATATGAATAAAACACTTCGTCAAATTATAGAATTGAAAGGGTTATTGTTGCAGCTTCCATAGAAATAAGCATATGGAATTTGATTTTAACAAACTATAAATGTCTTTTTTATGCAGTAGCCTACTTAATTCAAATGTGTATTTAAATGTCTGAAACATAAAATAAACCTGATGAGGTTAAAAACACCGAATAATTGTGATACATGAGAATAAAATGCAAAGATTCACTGCGTTTCAAATGTGCTTTAGCGCTGATCTAGAGACAGATGCGCTTTGAAACGCAGTGAATCTTTGCATTTTATTCTTTGCCATAATCCTAATTGAACACTGAGTGTTTCAGAATTATATTCGTATTGACTGTCAACAGCGATAAGGTCCAGACCAAGCTTACGAAAGTATGACTAACAGAAGGTATACTTAACTAAGAACGTTTCGGGAAACCATATTAACATTAAGGTACAGCTTAAGGTATAATTTAAGAATGACGTAGAGTCAACAAGGTTTTGGGAAATCCAGCCCAGGTCAGTACTAAGTTGTGTATTTTATTCAGAATCTGCATTTATAACTATTTTCCCTAAAACAGGACATTTATACAGCTGGAGATGAAAGGCCACAACCTTCAGCACCACTGGATATCGCCAAATTTATAATCAAAGTGGACTGGACAGCGCCATTTCCAGACAGATGGAGAGCAACATTAGAGAAAGCCCTTCAGAGCTGGTTGTCCATCTTGAAAGAAGAAACATCTGTCCTCAGTCTTGAACTCATGGATGATCAGTCCTGTGCAGTGGTGCAGATAACTCCATCAGCAGGTGATATTATGATAATTCACATTAATACCTTTTTCAACTTAAATAGTTTCTGAATGAACCAGCATTTTTTTTTCTGCAGCTCTAAAAGTGTTAAAAAAGCACACACCTATATATTTAAAGGTTAAAGATAAGGAAAGTAAATTTAAGGAAGTGACTGCACGGATTTGTCCTTATGAAGCATGTTCTGCGACTGTTCCACGAAAGTCCAAGCTAAAGGAGAACAGAGCTCCGTCAACAAAGGTATCATGTTTACTTTGTGTACTATTATCTCATCAGTTATTGATATCTTTTTGAGATTTTCATTTCTGAGCGAAGAAAGCACATGCAAAATATGCATTAAAAAAACAAAAACTAACTATTTCTGTTCAGACTCTTAGTAAAGTAGTAGTAGGAATAATACTGATATATGAGAGTCAAGCATATAAGTGTAATACATCTTTGAATTGTTGTTTTTCCTGTTTAGTTTGTTTTTCTGAGCAAAAATTAAATATCATACATTGATTTACATACCATGATTTACAGAAGACATTCACTAAAATATCATTCAGTGTAACAATCTTCTCAGGGATATTTACAACAAAAAAATCTATGTATGCCATATTAGTAACGAGTAGTCACACAACGTGGGATCCATGTGCAGGCTTTATTAGACAGTGCTCGTAGTCAGACAGGCAGTGGTCAAACAGTGGCAGACAAGTACAGCAGAGAGCAGACAGAAACGTAGTCGTAGAACAGGCAGGGGATCAGGGCAGGCAGATATCAATCCTAAGTCCAAGACAGAGCAGATAGTCCAAAGGGCAGGCAGCAGAGAATCGTGAACGGGGATCAAATGGGGTCAACAACAGGCTGGCAAACACTCAAAAATGCAAACCGTAGTAATACAAGACCTCACAATGAGTGTGAGGATGTGAGGGGCTTAAATAGACCAGGTAATGCAGCTGGGTGTGGCTGATTGCTGATTGGTGTGCAGTGCAGGTGTGCAGGGAGGATTGTGGGAAATGGAGTCTGGGAATGACTGGAACTGTGACAATATTAAAGACTAATAACTTTTACCCCAAATGCCAATGACTTTACATTTTTAAACTTTGCCACTCTCTAGGTTTTGCCCATTTGTCAGCAATATTTTTTTTTACTAATTTAAAATGCAATAAAATTGCACGTGTTCTTTTATATATTTTAATACGTACAGGTCAGAATAAGTATGTTGTTTCAATTTTTACATAAATATAAGTGTGACACAGAATGACAATGGAACATTATTTCACCCACATTTTGACATTTTATTCTCCCCAAACTTATTTGAAACCTTAAAAGTAGACGTTGTACTTGCATTTGATGTGCTTTCTATGCATTTAAAATCATGTTTGTAATCTAAATATCTAAATTTCTTTGACCCATGATTATAATTAAATGACACTATAATTTGTAGCAATAATTTGGTATTACAAAAATTCAAGTATAGCCATTTCACTGTGTGTATCAAACTCTTAAATCAAATCTCATCATATGTTTTTAGGTGATCGGCTCTGTGCATAATGTTGAGGACGTCACTGCATCTAATAGAGCTCCAAATGAAGCTGAGGCCACTGACACTGATGAAATGAACCCTGAGACACCAGCTGGATTCACCCTCCCTCTCTATCAGTTCTGGTACATGCATCACGCTTACAGAAAGGAGTTAGAACAATTTGAGAAACAGCATGGAGTCTCTATTTGTGCAGAAGTGTCCGTCTCAATCAAACATATCCAGAGATCAAGCCCTGATTCTGTGTCTAAAACCACTGCAGACTTTCAGACTCTTGTTCAGAGATGTACGGATAGTTTTAGTGATGCTGCCATTAATCATAATCACATGGATTCAGATATTGTGAAGCAGGCCCTTCATGACATCCAGTCAGAGGAGACAAGGATGATGTTCACCATGTCTGCCAGTAACTGCCTGTTCTTTGGACCGAAGAAATTTACAGATGTGATTAAAAGAGTAGAAGAAATGAAAGTGGAAAGCCAATTCAATAACTCTAGACCAACTCAGGATGACACGAAGCATCGAAACTTCACAATGGACCGGCCATACTTACAGCCAGAAGAGGTACAGACCTTGTCTAAAGAGCAGAGCTTGAGCCATATATCTTCTGATGGACATTATTCTGTTAGAATATCAATATTATGAATAACTTTCTAAGTATGTATGATTAAATTTCCAAATGCATAATTTACCAATGCACCAAATGAAAATTGTTTTGTTAGAATGTATGTGTGTGTAAATATATATATATATTTGATATTATATTATATTTGAATAGTCTTTTTATCTGGTATCTGGTGTTAAATACCAGTTTATGGTTCAGATTATAACTCAGCAGGAATTTTAAATTACATGGCAGAAACTTGGATGTTTTAATTCTTTTATTTTATTATTACAGTCATTTGTGAAATCACAATTACGGAATAAACTGCTCTAAAAATATAAAGAATATAACATGTAGAAACATTTAGTGCTAATGCTGTGGTGTAGTTCATGGTCTGCAATTGCTACCTTTCCTGCACAAAAAAAAAATTATAAACATTACTCCGGTATGAGTATAGTTTTTTCAAATGGTAATTCAGAAATGTGAACTATTTTTTCTTTAACAGGTCATTGGTGCAGCCGGTGTTGAAAGTCCACAACCTTCAGCACCTCTGGATACTGCTAAATTTATAATCAAAGTAGACAGGAGTGAACCATTTCCAGACAGATGGACATTAACATTACAGAAAGCCCTTCAGGTCTGGTTGTCCAAAATGCAAGGAACAGCATCTGTTCTCAGTCTTGAACTCATGGATGATCAATCCTGTGCAGAGGTGCAGATAACTCCATCAACAGGTGATATGATGATTTATGATAAATCACTTTTAACACCTCAGCTTAAATTTTATTATAGATGTTAGTATGTGAAATAGTTTAAATACATATAATATTTTGCCATATTAATACACAAGGGCGAGTACCAGTGTTGGGGGTAACATGTTACTTCTAACAAACATTGCAATACAGGGTAAAGTTAGTGAACTGTTACAAAAGACATCAGCTGTCAATCAAGTATAATCCAGTCAGTTTCTAAGTGTCAGCAGTATCTACAACTCTCACAAATACACACACATATACAACACAAAATAGCTTATATTTATGGAATTTCTGGATGAGTTTGATCTTTGGAAAGAAAGAAAAACTGATTGTTGGGTATTGATTGTGAATATGATCAAAAATTCTGGTGATGAATCATTTATTAAACAATTGTAGCCAATCAAGTCACTGCTCTGAGAAGCGTTGTGCCATCCGCCATTTTGTCTGTCAAACTTTAAAGACTGTCAAGCTTTAGTGAACTGTTGGACACATACTAACCTCCTTTTTTCATAATTCCTTTAACAATGGTAAACAGGTGTTGTTATGACACTAGTGATTTAGACAGGTATCCAGAGAGGCTAGTTAATGGAGTTCAGCTAGTAACACTGAAAAATGCAAGCATTATGTCAGATTTGTCGTTCTTAACATCTGACCTTTGTTAATTGAATGTTTTCTTCATTAAATAAAAGACTGTATGAATAAAGTGTGGGCAGTTTTCCTTAATATCCAGTTTAGCTGATAAACATTGACAGAGCATCTGCTGTTAACACCCTCAACATTCTCCAACACTGACAATTACATTTTTTTTTTTTCATTTAAATTTATGTGGCAAATTATAAGTGTTGTCTTTTTGCTTTAAAGGGATAGTTCACCCAAAAATGAACATTTGATGTTTATCTGCTTACCCCCAGTGCATCCAAGATGTAGGTGACATTTTTTCGTCAGTCGAACACAAATGATAATTTTTAACTGCAACCGCTGCCGTCTGTCATTCAAATCATTGCAGTAGATGGGAACTTAATCTATAAGAGTGAATAAACCTTGCTTAGACAAATCCAAATTAAACCCTGTGGCTCGTGACGACACATTAATGTCCTAAGACACGAAACGATCGGTTTGTGTGAGAAACCGAACAGTATTTATATAATTTTTACCTCTAATACACCACTATGTCCAACTTCGTTCAGCTTCCTGCTAGTGAGGTCAAAAAACGCGTTCTGAAGACGGAGCGCGATCAGACCTCACTCACCGGAAGCTGAACAAAGTTGGACATAGTGGTGTATTAGAGGTAAAAATGATATAAATAATGTTCGGTTTCTCACACAAACTGATCGTTTCGTGTCTTAGGACATTAATGTGTCGTCACGAGCCGCAGGGTTTCATTTGGATTTGTCTAAGCAAGGTTTATTCACTCTTATAGATGAAGTTCCCATCTACTGCTATTATTTGAATGACAGACGGCAGCGGTTGCAGTTAAAAATCATAATTTGTGATCGACTGACGAAAAAAGTCCTCTACATCTTGGATGCTCTGGGGGTAATCAGATAAACATCAAATTTTCATTTTTGGGTGGACTATCCCTTTAAGACTCTAAATTAAATGTGCTCTTATTTTCTGCAGCTCTAGAAGTGTTAAAAAAGCACACACCCATATCTTTGAGGTTTAAAGATAAAGAAAGTAAGTCTAAGGAAGTGACGGCATGGATTTATCCTTATGAAGCACGTTCTGTGACTGTTTCACGAAAGTCCATGCTAAAGGAGAACAGAGCTCCGTCAACCAAGGTACCATGTTTACTTTGTGTACAGTCATCTCATTAGTAATCTGTTTTTTTGTGGTTTTCATTGCTTAGAGAACAAAGCATATGTATGACCAGAGAAAACTGCTTGACAATAAACACTAGTAGCAATAAGCAATTATAATGATTACTTTTTTTGCCATTTTACTGTATCAAATACTTAAATCAAATCCCATTATGTTCTCTTTTTTTGTATTATAATAATTAAAATTTTCCATTTCCATGTGTGTATTAAATCCTTAAATTAAATCTCATCATGTGTTTTTAGGTGATCAGCTCTGTGTCTGTGACTGCAGCATCAGAAGACCCAAATAATGTTGAGGATGTTGCTGCATCTAATAGAGCTCCAAATAAAGCTGAGACCACTATAACTGATGAAATTACACATGAGACACCAGCTGTATTCCCTCTCCCTCTCTGTCTGTCCTGGTACATGCAATACACTTTTGGAAAGGAGCTGAAGCAAATTGAGAAACAGTATGGAGTCTCTCTTTGTGCAGAAGTGTCAGTCTCAATCAATCCCACTGAGATCTCAAGGATTGATTCTGTGTCTAAAGCCTCTGCAGACTTTCAGACACTTGTTCAGAGATGTGTGGATAGTTTTAGTGATGCTGACATTAATCATAATCACATGGATTCAGATAGTGTGAAGCAGGCCCTTCATCACATCCAGTCAGAGGAGACAAAGATGATGTTCACCATGTCTGCCAGTAACTGCCTGTTCTTTGGACCGAAGAAATTTACAGATGTAATTAAGAGAGAGGTAGAAGAAACAAGAGTGGAAAGCAAATTCAATAACAAGTCAAGTCAAATGGATGTAGACAATAATGATTCTCCACAAATCAGGTCTTCATTGGACATGGAAACAAACGACCTTCCAACTCAACTTGAGATGGACAAGCTTTATTGGGATCTGATGAAACTTTCCTATAAGGAGCAATTATTACAGCTTGAAACAAAGTATGGAGTGACATTTAATGCAGAAAAACAGCAGAAAAATGTAATCATTAAAGTTCAAGCTCGATCCAATGGAGTTCAACGTATTAATCTTGAAAGTCATGCCATCAGAGCGTTAACACATCTCTACCAGAAACTCGCATCAGCCGCTGTCACCTGTGAACTCAAACACCCTAAAGATGCAGCTGTTGTGGCATCAGCAGTAGAGAAGCTTCAGCAGGAGCATCATTGTGTTGTTGCAGCAGATGTATTGAGTCGCTGGAGACTCGTTGGACTGCCAGAGCACCTCGGTCCTGCCATTGCTGAAATTGAGAAGATTCTCAAGATGAGTGTGTTTGATGACAAGATGAAGAAATCGATCGGTTACTCAGGGGACATTCCTCACGCAAGAGGAATCAAATGGAATCAGGTGAAATAAAAGAGCTCAGGAGGTGAAAAATGAACAACAAAGAAAATCTCAGATCATTTTAGATATGTGCTAAACATTTAGTCATTGAGTTATTAGTATGATCTATGACTTCTGATCGTTGATTTACACATTTCTCTGAACTGTGTATTCATTTTGTGATTTGAGTTTAGAGCAGAGATCTCCACTGTGCCTCAAGAATAGATGGTATTCCTGTAATGTTAAAAGCTGAAAAAAAGATGTGATTAATGCAGCACAAATAATCAAGTTATAAAGGTTTTTTATTTTATTTTATATTTTCTACTCTTCGTTCTTCTTGATCATCATTGGAAGACACTTAGTTTAAGGAAAGGTAACAAAAGTGTTGCATTTATTGTTATTCTGTTGTTATAGCTTTAAAAAATTACAATAAATGTTAAAAATGGAAATGTTCTTGTAACCAAAGCCTTTTTGATGTAATAAATCAATCTGTTAGAGCATATTTATCTTGGCCATAATTTCCACTCATCTTTAGCACATGCATGGGTCAAATTTATGTACGTGCCATCGCTGAATTAAGTCAGTCAAGTCACCTTTATTTATATAGCGCTTTTACAATGCAGATTGTGTCAAAGCAGCTTTACAGTGATAACTGGTAATTAGTTTTGGCTGAACAGCAGCTCTTAAAGAAAATGGTGTCAATGCAGGCAGATCAAAACACTGTTGAATATCAAATGTGTTTTGAAGCCCAAAATAAATGCATCCATCCATCCTAAAATTAATCAATACGACTCCAGAGGGTTAATAAAGGCATTCTGAAGTGCAGTATCGTAAGTGTAGACGCCTCTCGCGGTTTAAACAAATAGGGCTGTGCAAAAAACGAAAGCTCCTTTTCTCTTATATCAAAATCGACATTTCTCTTAAAACGTCTTGTTTTACACTTCTAATTCGTGAGCGGTGTTTGTTTTGCTCTATCCTCTGCATTGCGTCATGCATCGGGTCAGAGGTCACTCTTCTGCCACAAATCGATGCGTACGGCTATTTGTCGGATTACTTTATAAAGCTTTGAATATGCATATTTTTCGTACAAAAAAACATCGCTTTATTTCAGAATGCTCAAGTTCAGTTTATTTTGAATGCATTTATTAACCCCCTGGAGTCATATGGATTATTTTTATGATGGATGGATGCATTTATTTTGGGCTTCAATTATAAATCTTTGGAGAACAAGGATATTTTTTAATTATATATCTCAGATTGTGTTTGTCTGAAAGAAGACAGTCATGGACACCTAGGATGGCTTGTGGGTAAAATGGTTGATAATTTTCATTTTTGGGTGAACTATCCTTTTAAGTTATTGTAACTGTGATCTTAATTGTCTACCGCCTGTAAACTGTGTTTTTTGTTTGTTTGTTTGTATCTGTTATTGCTGGGGCGTTACATCATGGCTTTATGATAACAGCAGTTTAACAGTCCAAAGATCAATGTTCTCAGCAGCTCTGTTCAGTTCTTCTGTACTCAGGAGTCTGGTGCGTCTGTTTTCAGTGTAAAACCAAAGGAAGGTCCATCACCTCTTTAATTTCACGCAGCTGTATCTTCTCCTGCAGTGAGTGCTCTAGGTCAGCTTGTGAAGTGACTTTTGCCACCATGATTAATGTTTTAATCATGCAATTTTACTGTTAAATTAGCTTATTCAGACCCAAACTACTAGTTATAAGAAATTAAAATAGAAAGGAGTTTCTCAAAGGAGTATATTACAGTCCAACAAAATATATTTGACAAACATTGGGAGGATTTTTATGATATATTTGTGTGCGAGTCTTGTGTGTCTTATCATGCATTGTATGTAAATAACTCCATTCTAAAGGTTATTAAAAGCAACAGCAGGACTGATTTTACTTAATTACTCTGATTCCACTCATATTGCTTTATTTTGATACATGATTTAGAGCAGGTTTCAGATCTGTGAAAGAGCATTATCTTCTTCATAATTTCCAAAGATCCTATAGTTTTTTTCTCTCCATACAATGGAGATCAGCGTTCTTGACAATGATCGTTTGTGTTCCGCAGATGAAAGACATGCATTCAGGTTTGGAAAAACATGAGGGTGAGAAAATGACTTTTTAGGTGGACTGTCCCTTTAAGTGCTAGGTGTCGTCCACGTGTCTAACCGATAGGGGGAGCTCATGAACTGAAGAGTTGGTCAGAATGATCACTATTTTGTATTTGTATTAGTAGTTGATAAACACTTATGAATAGCATCAAATCTATCAGCTAGTTAAACAACTAACTATCATATTACTATATTTGATACATTTAGAAGAAAAAGAACCTCTAAATTTAAATTATAAAAATGCATTGCCCTCCAAAAGTGTGGAAACGCTCTAGAATAGTGGGGTTTTGGACAATATTGGCATGAATCCTTTTTAATTTGTGATCATTTTGCACTGATAAGGGACAACACAAACTACGAAAACATATTTTATTACATACACAGGTTATACATAGAAAAAACTTATCCAGCATTAGCAGCTATCTGACTGGGTTCTGATTGGTTCATTGTATTCTAAACTTAATTGGCAATCAATTGTTGAAGCTATTAAGGTGTGCTGACCCAAAAATCTTTTACAAACCTGAGCCAAGTTTAAACCAGTAACCAGCATCACAGGATGTCTGACTTTGACATGTATATATTGCCATTATTATGTAATCAAAATGAAAATTATTATTGCTGGTCTTCAATGATAATGACAAGTTGCTGTAATGTATTTAATGCACCAAAAAATGATGAGGATTTATGCTGATATCGTCCAAAGCCACACTTTGCCAGGGGTGTTTCCAAACCTTTGGAGGGCAGTGTGTAATAACCTAACATTTTTGATAACATAGTAGGCTAATGAAATGAAATTGAGAGGTCACATGACACTTAAGTAAATATCAAACTTGTACAGTATGTATGGAGATTTTTTTTATTATTATTGTTGTTGCAAGAATGCATTATAACCGAGTTGTAATCCACACAGAATTGAGATGCTGTGCTAATTTGGTTTTACCTTCTGGATATTTTCTCAGCTAAAGAGAATGAGGAAGAGAGTTATTGAAACTCAAGACTAAAAATAGTCACAAATGATTCTCAGATCCTCACCATCAATCAAGTCTTAACAAACAGAATCAATTCCAGGTTATTTTTCTTTGGACTGGGTGTTTTTGAAATATCAGCATCCTTCAAATGATAATAACCCCATCAAGTATAACTTGTGTTCATGGTTCTTATGTTTTTTATATGTTACGTAAATAAACGCACGTGGATGTTTAATATAGGCCATAGATACAAGATCTGTAAAAATCGTCTTTTAAACAAACATTGTTGTCATATGCTGCCTCATGTCCTCCAATAACTTTCGCTTTCGTTCTCTGAAGTGGAAAACCAGTCGGTCGGGTTGAGTCGTGCAGTCCAGAGGTCGACAGCTCACACTTCACAGCTCTCTTCTCGGTAAGTACAAGATTAAAAGTTAGATTTGTGCTTTATTTGCTCTTTAATGTGTCGATGTTACTGTCGAGCGACATGCTGTACGTGAAACCCTGAACTGCGCTGTGAATATAAGAACCATAACTACCGTCATTTTGAACTTCGACAGCCCTGACGTCTGCAAACTAAAGCATAAAAAGCTTAATGTGAGCAGATATGTGTGAAGATGGACATTCATCTTCAAGACCTATCGAATTGTAACGAAATGTTTAAAAGTGTGTGTGTGTGTGTGTGTTTGAACACGAAAAGAAAATGAAAGTGAACTCATTTCTCTTTAATCGCTTCAGTCTTTAAGGCAACATATAAAACTACACAATCGATACTGACAAATTGAGCATTTAATGCTGGATTCATTTTAACACCTACACTTTTTTAAAGGTAGACTATCTGCTGTTCGCCATATTTTGTTTCCTCTTGTTGTTGGTGTTCACTAAGATTTCAAACTACCGGTCTGTCTTATACATTTGATCTACAATTTGCAAAAGTATTTGGAGTATTTACAGTTTGTTTGTGAATTACAGTCATATATTAATATTATTTAATCAAAGCCAAAGTTTGGTTTCAGTTGCTGTTTGGAGATTCTCTCGCAATCATGTCACTGGGACAGTCAGATGAAATGCAAATGGAAGTTGACCCTCCATCAGTGAGTAACAGAGTATTATTCATTTATGAATCACACATATGTTAATTTATCAATTAAGTAATTTTCAGTTATTTATTTTCTTCAAACAGCACTCTTAAAAATAAAGGTTCTTTATTGACATTGATGGTTGCATCCATGAACCTTTCGATTGCACAAAAGCATCTTTATGGTGGAAAAAGATTCATTAGATTATTAAAATGTTCTTCTCGTTAAGAAAAACAGTGGTTATTTTGTGGCATCACTGCAAAAATCCCTTTTAGAATCTTTATTTTTAAGAGTGAGGGAGAAACAATAGTAGTGTAAAAGACATTCAAAAGGCATGAAACAATATCATCCATAGATTCATGGACATATAGCATTTAAAATTATTTACAGTTAAGAAGTGGTGCATTAATATTGTAATATAGGTCTTTATTTATACGGTTCTCTTTCATTATTGCTCTAATGTAATATTCTTCTGTATTGTCATAGACTGATCGAGGTTTGTCAGGGCAGGTGAGTAACCCTGATGATGTACCACAAACACCGGACCCTTCACAGGTGATGTTGCTCGCTATTCAGTTCAATTATAGTCTCTTTGCTGTGTGGATTGAGGGATTTTTTAATTCTTTGATGAACCGTGGATTGTAGAATACAATACAATAAAGTAGTGTGTGGATGTTGTCTATTATCTATTACTGTGTGTGTGCACAATATGTAAACGGTGCAGTTTTACAATGTGGGAGAAAATGCATTAGGTCTTAAAATTAAGGCAGTCTAATAGGCTT
The DNA here is from genome assembly GCF_024489055.1 of Chanodichthys erythropterus. NCBI lineage: Eukaryota > Metazoa > Chordata > Actinopteri > Cypriniformes > Xenocyprididae > Chanodichthys > Chanodichthys erythropterus. The sequence continues at coordinate 33,672,471 of NC_090226.1, read as the reverse complement.
TCTGGATGTTAAGTCTGACGTCAAGCATCAGATCCCAAAATGAAAACAACAAACAAACTGTGCTAATATATACTTAGTGTGTGCTTTCCTGATCCTAACGTATATATATATATAGTCAAAAAAAAAAAAAATTCAGATATTTCATTTATGTAAGTGAGGATAGCAAAATAAAGTAAACTGTGACATTTATACCCAAAAATTATTTATACAGTGAACAATCTTGTCATATTTTATTAAAAATTTTTAAACTATACTGAATAAATTATATTAATGAATGAAATATTAGGAAACTAAGATATGCCTTCTTTCTCTTCTACATAATTTTATGGCTGTTTTTATAACTTACGGCAAACCCTGCAGTGTAAAGATGCCCTTTGAATGGATGAGAACATGACTCAAGATAAATATCAGAAATAGATCATTTAATTCTTAAAGCATATAAACTGTACAACACAGCAATGTAAATAACGGCTACATCTGCCATATGTGGCAGTGACTTGTTCAACATGTCGGTTCAAAATGGCATTCTTGGTCACTTTCCTGGGTCAGCTGCTCTCATTAAATAAATCACAATATGATTATGATATCTGAGAATGTTTGCTAGTTTGTGAAATTTAATGAGAATAGATTACAATGGTTATTATTGATTGTATTCAAATTTAAAATATGGAACATTCTTCTTAATTCACCAGGCCTCATCATTGAATGATTCAACAAGCCTGCAAACTTCAAACATGCAGAGCAGTCAGCTTACTTATGGTCATGTGAGTACAAGACACAACTGAAATTTACAGTTTATTACTTGTAACTCATTTCTTAGTAAATGTAAAATGAAATACATGAAAAAATTCTTAAAAAGAAAAATGACCTACTTATAGTTTACTGTAATCCCACAAACTGAGAAAATTCTCATTCTCTCAGGCTTCCACTAACAATGTAATCAGTGCACAGCCTCCCAGCCTTAATGGACAAGACGTTCTCAGAACTGGACATGATCATAAGGTAGACACTGCTGTACATTTGCTCATTCAGGACATGTAGGTACTAATGAATTGCATCACAGAGACAGAGCTAGAATTCAGTTGAGCTCGTTGATTAATCCACTTTTGCTTTCTGTTATTTATGACTCTAATCATTAAGAAATACTTTCATTAATTGTCTGTCCTACAACACATCACTTAATCACATATATTATTTAAAGCTGCAGTCTGTAAGTTTTGCCTCTTTGTCGCCATCTCAGTTTGAAACCTGCAATTGCAGTTATTTGTGGAATTCTCATATTTATGTGGGTTGTGCATCAGCACGACTCCTCAGCGCGGATGAATCTAATGTTTTGAGGAGAATGTGTGTCACTCACTTTGGAAGTGTACTTTGGTATCACAGATTGTTGTCTTGGAAGTATGACCAAAATAAGAATTAGAACTGGAAAATGTATATTGTCGCTAGTCACTTTTTTGGAAAAAAGGAAAACGTTGCAAAGTTGTCAACACTGCAGGTACTTCAAAACATACACTGGAGAGACTGTAACACAGCTTCACAACAGCAAAGACAATACTTGTCAAAGGCAACAACCAGAAACAATAAAAACTTATGAAATAAGGGCAGGTGAACATAATCAGTTACTATGGTAGCAAATGAGTAGCAGGAAACATAGGGAAACAAGGCAACAAGAACAAAAACACAGGAAACAAGGAAAGCAAACTAGAAAGTCCATGAAAACTAACATGAATTGGCTTCTGTTAGTGATGGGAGAAACAAAGCTTTTTGAAACTCTAAATCAATTGAACCATCAATTGAAAAACACTCAAAACACTACTTTCTGGCAGCACCTGCTGGTCAAAAATGAAACTCAATCCAAACATGCATAAAAGCACCTTTTACAAAGCAATTGCAAATGTATTCTTTAAAGTCAAATCAAATTACAAATCATCTTATACCATTAAATATGAAGTGTCTGTATAATAAGTGTTCTTTATTAATTTGTAGGGCTTGTTTTTCGTTTTCCCTTTTTATTATACGAATGTGTCATTGCAAACGTCTACAAATGTATAAAACTGATCAGAGATCAGTTAAAAAACCTATAGACTAGTTCATGGGTTGACTGAGATCGCCCCCTAATGGTGAACCATTGAAATTTCAGAACATTTTATAACTTACAGAAGCCTGCTTACTGAAATCATGTAACTTTGGCAGTTTGATACATGCTCCGAATCACTAGATCAAAAAGATTCACAAAGCTCCATAAAGCAGCGTTTCGAAAGCACCCATCACTAGCTTCAGTGTCATTCACGGTTGTCAATTACTAGTGGGAGTGACCAAATAAGACTGAATTTTATTTATTTTACAATATATATGCACATTATCTGTGTAATTCTGCAGGCTTCTCATCTTTTTTTTTATTTGCTTGTACTTATAGCAAGAAATGATTAACTGTATTGAACTTTCTTAATTCAACAGTTCACACTTTCATCAAACAGAGATGATGAGCAAAAGCAGGTTTATACTGGTCAAGTGAGTACCAGACCGAAATATACACTCCATATTTTACTAAAATATAGAGTTTATACTTTATTCTACATTCTTGTTTTAGATTCTTTTTTTTCCAATTGATTGATGGAAAAAATTGTTTATTTTGAAGTGCAAAACACACGACAGCCTTTAAACACATCTCAAAACATATTCATCTACTTAAAATCTCTTCATTATGGCCCTAATAACTGGTGATTGTGGTAACCCAGTTTAGCCTGACGCCTGCAATTTTTGAGAGTTAAACAATTGGGTTTTACCGTTTTCGAATCCATTCAGCCGATCTCCGGTTCTGGCGGTACCACTTTTAGCATAGCTTAGCATAGTTCATTGAATCTGATTAGACCGTTAGCATCGCGCTTTAAAATGACCAAAAGAGTTTTGATATTTTTCCTATTTAATACTTGACTCTTCTGTAGTTAAAAAAAGTTGTGATTTTCTAGGCTGATATGGCTAGGAACTATATTCTCATTCTGACGTAATAATCAAGCAACTTTGCTGCCGTTCCATGGCTGCAGCAGTGCAATGATATTACGCAGCGCCCGTGAGCCCCTGCTTGCATAGGGAACGTGCCTTGCAACCATGGAGACGTTTGTGAGAGACGCTGCGTAATATCATTGCACTGCTGCAGCCATGGAACGGCAGCAAAGTTCCTTGATTATTACGCCAGAATGAGAGTATAGTTCCTAGCCATATAGGCCTAGAAAATCGCAACTTTTCATTTTCCGTCAGTCTTAGTACACAATGTAACTACAGAAGAGTCAAGTTTTAAATAGGAAAAATATCAAAACTCTTTGGTCATTTTTAAGCGCGATGCTAATGGTCTAATCAGATTCAATGAACTATGCTAAGCTATGCTAAAAGTGGTACCGCCAGAACCGGAGATCGGCTGAATGGATTCGAAAACGGTAACTGTTTAACTCTAGGGGAGTTGGAAAATGAGCCTATTTTCAAAAAAAGTGGAGTGTTCCTTTAAACTGTATAATTAAAATAATGTGTTTCAAGTTTTTTTCTGAATGTTAGGCCTCACATACAGGAGGCGCTACAGGTCAATACTCTAGATCAACTCAGGATGACACAATGCACCGACGCTTCTCAAAGGAACGGCATTACTCACTGCCTGATGAGGTGCTGACTAAAGACTAGAGCTTGAGCTATAGATTTACTGAGGATCATAATCCTACCAGGATATCAATTTTATATTTATGTCACTTTCTGTGTGGAGTCTACATGTTCTCCATGTGTTTCATAGTTCACCTATTTCTAGTTTGATTCTTCTTTATGATCCTCATCTTTTATCCCTAGTGATCCTCATCTGTACTCTTCCCTGCTCACACATGACAGTTAAACTTTGTTGTTAGTGTCATGGGCCACTGAAAGCATTTTGAATGATCAGGCCTAATAATAAGAAGAAATAAGAAATTAATTAATTAATTGGTTAATTAATAGAAAACAGATTCTTTGAAACAAACAAAAGTAAAACATATATACAAACTATACAAGTTGTGTTTTTCATTTAAATGTATAATTAAAATTATATTTTAAAAGGTGTCTTATAAAAAATGTTTTTTTTTTTTCTGAATGTTAGGACTCACTTACAGGAGGCGCTACAGGTCAATACTCTAGATCAACTCAGGAGGACACAATGCGCCGACGCTTCTCAATGGTACGGCAATACTCACTGCCTGAGAAGGTGCTGACTAAAGAGCTTGAGCTATAGATTTACTGAGGATCATAATCCTACCAGGATATCAATTTTATATTTATGTCACTTTCTGTGTGGAGTTTACATGTTCTCCATATGTTTCATAGTTCACCTATTTATTGTGTTTCATTCGGGATCATCCTGTTCCCCCCATAATCCAAAGACAAGTAGAACAGGTGAACTGGTGACACTAAACTGTATAGTGTGAGACTGTCAGATACAGGTGCTGGTCATATAATTAGAATAGCATCAAAAAGTTGATTTATTTCACTAATTCCATTCAAAACGCGAAACTTGTATATTATATTCATTCATTACACACAGACTGATATATTTCAAATGTTTATTTCTTTTAATTTTGATGATGATTATAACTGACAACTAAGGAAAATCCCAAATTCAGTATATCAGAAAATTAGAATATTACTTAAGACCAATACAAAGAAAGGATTTTTAGAAATCTTGGCCAACTGAAAAGTATGAACATGAAAAGTATGAGCATGTACAGCACTCAATACTTAGATTTTCTATGGGGTTAAGGTCAGGCGAGTTTGCTGGCCAATTAAGAACAGGGATACCATGGTCCTTAAACCAGGAACTGGTAGCTTTGGCACTGTGTGCAGGTGCCAAGTCCTGTTGGAAAATGAAATCTGCATCTCCATAAAGTTGGTCAGCAGCAGGAAGCATGAAGTGCTCTAAAACTTCCTGGTGTACGGCTGCGTTGACCTTGGACCTCCGAAAACACAGTGGACCAACACCAGCAGATGACATGGCACCCCAAACCATCACTGACTGTGGAAACTTTACACTGGACCTCAAGCAACGTGGATTGTGTGCCTCTCCTCTCTTCCTCCAGACTCTGGGACCCTGATTTCCAAAGGAAATGCTAAATTTACTTTCATCAGAGAACATAACTTTGGACCACTCAGCAGCAGTCCAGTCCTTTTTGTCTTTAGCCGCTTCTGACGCTGTCTGTTGTTCAAGAGTGGCTTGACACAAGGAATGCGACAGCTGAAACCCATGTCTTGCATACGTCTGTGCGTAGTGGTTCTTGAAGCTCTGACTCCAGCTGCAGTCCACTCTTTGTGAATCTCCCCCACATTTTTGAATGGGTTTTGTTTCACAATCCTCTCCAGGGTGCAGTTATCCCTATTGCTTGTACATTTTTTTCTACCACACCTTTTCCTTCCCTTCGCCTCTCTATTAATGTGCTTGGACACAGAGCTCTGTGAACAGCCAGCCTCTTTTGCAATGACCTTTTGTGTCTTGCCCTGTCGATGGTCGTCTTTTGGACAACTGTCAGCAGTCTTCCCCATGATTGTGTAGCCTACAGAACTAGACTGAGAGACAATTTAAAGGCCTTTGCAGGTGTTTTGAGTTAATTAGCTGATTAGAGTGTGGCACCAGGTGTCTTCAATATTGAACCTTTTCACAATATTCTAATTGAGATACTGAATTTGGTATTTTCTTTAGTTGTCAGTTATAATAATCAAAATTAAAAGAAATAAACATTTGAAATATATCAGTCTGTGTGAAATGAATGAATATAATATACAAGTTTCACTTTTTGAATGGAATTAGTGAAATAAATCAACTTTTTGATGATATTCTAATTATATGACCAGCTCCTGTATATGTACAGGTTTATATTAGAGTGTGGGGACCAGCCAGCAGTCCTCATGGGGGAAATGGATTAATAAACATACTAAATTATGTTTTTTTGAAAATGCAGAAAGTTTTCTGTGATGGGTAGGTTTAGGGGTAGGGTTAGTGTAAATAAAATGAATTGCGTTATTAGAATTATTTTAGAAATGTCGGGTGTAATACTAGTTTTCATCTGACCTTTGTCTAATTGATAGATTTTTTTTTAAATCTCATCTCTTTTAATTTGAAATCAATTTGCTTTTAATAAGAAATCAAATACACTGCTGAACAATAACCAATATCTAATATTTTACCCTATATTTTTATGAAAATTTTATGATTGGTTTATGTACTACAAACAGCTGACGCTACAGCGAATAACTGAATTACTTCTACGAAACCGTTTTGGAAATTCTGCAAGAGAGCGCCCTCTGGCTTCCAGTATGAATGAAACATTTTTACACGAGAGTGAGCGCTCCATAATGTTTAGATCGCCTCATTATATTTAAGAATAAAATGACAGGTCATGCAAAAAGTGCATTCTATGCCCTTGCACATGAAGGTAGCATAAGGCCAACCTTTTATGACCTTCCCTCGCTAACTTCCCTCAGTCTCGTTGACTCAGATGTGCATCATTGCAAGAGTGCCCACTACTGGCAGAACCCTTGCAATGTGTTTAAATGGAACGCTTTACTAAGTCAGTCCCTCGATTTATAAAGCATGTGCACAATTTAGTATATCAAGAGAATGAATGAGTAAATTGTGAGAAGGATTTACTTTTTTCCCTGCATGTCATGTGCGGGGCTCTGTAGCTTTGAAATATATAAACTTTAACTATAAATAAAGTTTTTTTTTTTTTCATTTAAAATGTGTAATTAAAATTGGTTTAAATGGTGTTTCAAGATGGTGTATTTTCCAAATGTTAGGACTCGCATGTAGGAGGCACTGAAGGTCATGGCTCTAGATCACATCAGGATGACAAGCATCTAGACTTCACAAAGGATCGAGCACACAAATCAAACTCAAAGCCACCTCTGAATGACACGATGCCTCAAAACCTCCCAAAAGGACGACAAAACTCACAGTCAGAAGAGGTATTGACTAAAGAGTAGAGCTTGAGCTATAAATTTACTGAAGATCATAATCCAACCAGAATATCAATAAGTTTATGTCACTTTTATATGATACTGTCTTGAATACCCCCTTATGATAACACTCCCTTATTATTATGAATGAATGATGTGGCATTAAAGTCTTCCTGGTAGAACCTATGCTAAAAGCTTTCATTTCCTGTACCTGTTTCCTTTTTTCTCATTTTCCCGCCATTAGTTAGTTTCCTCGGTTAGTGATTGTTATGCACCTGTTTCAGTTTCTGTTGATTAGCCTCCCTTATGTAAGGGGCACATAGGACGCAGGGGCACAACTAAAAATGGAAAACTTTTTATGTGTTTTGGCCTTTCATTTACATGACAATGGGATTTTGGGGGCCTGAAAATGCAAATTTTTGAAAATGGGTTTCAAAGTGCACGTTTTTGAAAACAATACCGTTATGATCTCTGTGTAAACTACAAAAACGCAGATCTGTAAAACAGTGACGGCATGCACATACATATTATATATTCAGTCTATAGGCATGCTCGTTTGGTGTTCTGTAGAAGAATGCGTATATGTGCGCAAGCACTTAGTCTTTCATTACAAAGTCATATCGCCAACTACTGGCTTTGATTGCATAATACAGCGTTTTTAGTCATTTTCAAGGATCTGTGTAAACAGGGATCTTTTTAATAACATCTGTACAAAGAAAAAACATATATATATATATATATATATATATATATATATATATATATATATATATATATATATATATATAGGATATGATATGTGTATATAACTGTATTAAATTAAAAAATTGGAAACATGATGCATGATCTGCATTAAACAAAAGAAGGCAGTAGAATGGCACGCTTTTTCTTAGCATCTGTTTCCATGGTGAATAATCGATTCGTCACTCTACTGTAGTTTATGGTCTACAATTGCTACTTTTCTACTTAGAAAAATCTATAAACTATGCGGATATTAAAGTTTTTTTCACATAGAAATTCTGACATGTGATTCTGCTTTTATAATTATTTTCCCTATAACAGGACTCTGATGCATCTGGTGTTGAAAGTCCACAACCTTCAGCACCACTGGATATTGCCAAATTCATAATCAAAGTGGACTGGAGAGAACCATTTTCAGACAGATGGAAAGCAACATTACAGAAAGCCCTTCAGAGCTGGTTGCTCAGACTGGAAGGAAAAGCATCTGTCCACAGTCTTGATCTCATGGATGATCAGTCCTGTGCAGTGGTGCAGATAACTCCATCAACAGGTGATATGATGATTTATGATAATTCACTTTAATACATTTTCCTATTAAATCTTGTGGATGCTACAGTATTATCTGAATTAACTAAAATATATTTAATATTTTGCTGTTTTAAAGGGATAGTTCACCCAAATATGAACATTCTCTTGAAATTTACCTAACCTCATGCCATCCCCAATGTACAGTGGCATGAAAAAGTATGTGAACCCCTTGCAGAATCTGTGAAAATGAGAATTATTTTAATAAAATAAGAGGGATAATAAAAAATGCATGTTATTTTTTGTTTAGTACTGTCCTGAGTAAGATATTTTACATAAAAGTTTTTGCGTTTAGTTCACAAGAAAAAACAATAGCTGAATTTATTAAAATAACCCCATTCATAAGTATGTGAACTAGGGGTGTAACAATACGCACAGGTCACGATACGGTACGTATCTCGATATTTTGAACAAAATGAAACTGATATTCAAACAAGATTTATTCAAAAAACATTAACAAATTTCATTAATTTTCCTTGTTGAACATACAAGATCACATTTCAAGGTTTAATAAAAACCTTCTGCATTCAAATTAACAGCTGAATAGGTCGGTCTGTCACTGAAAAAGAATGTTAAATTTAACATGAACTTATAAATAGGGGCTGTTCACATATCGCGTCTAAAAACGCGTGGAAGGCGCGGCCGCATCGCTTCTCCTTCTTTCTAAAGCGCTTGTGCTCCCGTGGCATCGGTCATTGCTATGCAACCATGAACTGAGCTCTCCAAGAGGATCAGGAAGTTTCTGCAAAGGATAAATGATTTCTAACCCTTGCATTAGCTTTACTACGAGATATATTTATGGAGATGAGATATAAAAACCTCCCTGTACAGCTATGATCAGCTGAGCTTTTGATGTTTTGTTACAGAAAATTCTTGTCACATGGCCTGTGGTGCGCTTGCGGCATTCTGAAAAGTTGAGAATTTGTTCATCTCAATGCGCCTGGAAAACACACCACATGCGCGTCGCGACCGCGTAGATCCCATTATGAGCTACATTTGAAATAACCGACTTGCACACGGAAAAGACGCAATATGTAAACGGCCCCGCAGAACTTTTTAAAGCAAAGCATCGCAAGCTTCTTTTGCTTTTCTGTGAGCACAGCTGTTGCTGTGGCACTGCGGTAAAGGAAAGCCACGACTTTTCTCAGGCGACCATGCAAGAGACTGACATGAGAAACGTTTAAACCTGCTTGCAAGATTCAATGTGTGCCCGAAACACTTGCTGAACTAGAGAGCTGATTGAGACACACCATTTATATGCGGTGACAACCGGCTTCTCTCACTCCCACCTCCATGTTGTAGAGTAGGTCACGTTGGCAGCTCAACCAATAAGATTAGACTGCCATCATATCGTAAAAGCATCGCCATCACTCTACGATGCATATCGTAACATTTTTGCATTGCGAAATATCGTACTGTGATAAATCATTACAGCCCTAATGTGAAGCATTGATTCTCAATACTGTGTGTGGTTCCCAGATGATCCACGACTGTTTTTGTGTTTTGTGATGGTTGTTCATGAGTCTCTTGTTTGTTCTGAGCAGTTAAACTGAGCTCTGTTCTTCAGAAAAATCCTCCAGCTCCTGCAGATTCTTCAGTTTTCAAGCATTTTTTGCATATTTGAACCCTTTCCAGCAGTGACTGTATGATTTTCACATCCATTTTATCACACTGAGGACAACTGAGGGACTCAAACTCAACTATTAAAAAAGGTTCAAACATTCACTGAAGCTCCAGAAGGAAACACGATGCATTAAAAGTCTGGGGGTGAAAACTTTTGAACAGGATGAAGATGTCACAATTTTTCTTATTTTGTTTAAATATCATTGTTTTTCATTTAGTACTGCCCTTCTGAAGCTACAGAAGATACTTGCGTTTCCCGGCAGAAAAATTAAGTACAATTTACCTTGATATTTGAATTCAAAAGTTTTCACCCCTCGGCTCTTAATGCATCGTGTTTCCTTCTGGAGCATCAGTGAATGTTTTTTAAACCTTTTTTAATAGTTGAGTTAGAGTCCCTCAGTTGTCCTCAGTGTGAAAAGATGAATCTCAAAATCATTCAGTCACTGCTGGAAAGGGTTCAAATATGCACAAGATGCTTGAAAACGTCTCGGGTTACGAGTGTAACCCTTGTTCCCTGAGTAAGGGAACGAGACGCTACGTCGGATGACGTGATGGGAACCCTCTGTATTTTTGTGTTCGTGAAGCACCTCTGTATCCAACCAATGAAAAGACGCGACGTCAGAGGCGGGTGACGTCACGGATCAGGAAGCTATAAAGCACACCTGAACACAAAGCACGCCAGCTTCTGTAGGTTGTCTGAAGCAAGCGCACCAGGTATGCAGGAGATACGGCCACGTGACGTAGCGTCTCGTTCCCTTACTCAGGGAACAAGGGTTACACTCGTAACCCGAGACGTTCCCTTTCGTGGGAACTATCGACGCTACGTCGGATGACGTGATGGGAACGCAATCCCAACTACGCCGTCTCTCCAAGTGTCTGGCTGCTATCTTGTAGCACCCTGGCCCCCGGAGTGATATTAAGGTGAAGATTGTAAAATCTGATAAAGGTGTGCTGGGATGACCATCCAGCCGCACCACAAATGTCGTCCATAGAGACACCAGATAGAAGAGCTCTGGACGCGGCCATACCTCTCGTGGAGTGAGCCCGCACCATCAAAGGACACGGGCGCCCCACCGTCTCATATGCAAGTGAGATGGCCTCGACCACCCACTTGCTCATCCGCTGTTTAGATGCTGGGCCCCCCTTCTTAGGGGACCCATAACACACAAACAATTGTTCTGTTTTTCTCCACAGGGCAGCTCTGTGGACATACGCATCTAATGCTCTTACAGGGCAAAGCAGATTCTTCCTTTCCTGATCCAAGTTTGCAAAAGGAGGCGGGCAGAAAGCCTCAAGTACAATGGGGCCTGGGACCCTCGTCGGAACCTTTGGAACATAGCCCGGCCTGGTATGCAAAAAGGCTTTCACCATACCAGGCGCAAACTCAAGACAAGATGGAGCTATTGACAGCGCTTGTAAATCACCAATTCTCTTCAAAGAAGAGACGGCCAAGAGAAAGATGGTTTTAAGTGTCAGGAATTTGTCTGACACCTCCTCTATTGGCTCGAAGGGAGCCTCAGCCAGCCCTTGGAGCACAATAGTGAGGTCCCAGGTCAGGGTCTTTGTGCGCACCACAGGCCTCAACCTGAGTGCACCACGGAGGAAGCGTACTACTAGAGGGTCTCGACCCAGCGAGGAGCCCCCTACAGGAATATGATGAGCCGAAATAGCGGCCACATATACTTTCAGCGTGGAAGGGGTTAAACCTTCCGAGAACTTTTCCTGAAGGAACCGAAGCACGTCTGAGACTGAAGAATGGACCGGGTCCAAATTATGTTGTTCACACCACACAGAGAACAATTTCCATTTGTATAAGTACAACTTCCTCGTGGAGGGAGCTCTGGAATGAAGGATGGTCTCCACAACCTCAGTTGGGAGACCAGATCCTATGAGCCTTGCCCCCTCAGGGGCCAGGCCCACAGTTTCCACATTTCTGGGCGGGGATGGAGAATCGTGCCGCCCACTTGAGACAGGAGATCCTGCCTGAGGGGAAGCTCTAAGGGAGAGCCGTGCAGAAGAGACATTATGTCCGAAAACCATATTCTGGTCGGCCAGTAAGGGGCCACCAATATTAGGTCGACCTTCTCCTGGCGAACCTTTTCCAGAACTCCCGGGAGCATTGAGACTGGGGGAAATGCATACAGACGTAGCCTCGGCCACGTCTGTAGCATGGCATCCAGCCCTAGAGGTGCTGGGTGTTGAAGTGAGTACCACAGAGGACACTGAGCTGACTCCTCTGTGGCAAAAAGATCGACTTGAGCTCGACCGAAAGTTTTCCATATTAACTCCACCACCTCGGTGTGGAGTTTCCATTCCCCCGATCTCGCGCCCTGCCTCGACAGGGCGTCCGCTCCCACATTCAACCGCCCGGGGATGTAGGCTGCTCTCAGCGAGAGGAGCTTTCCCTGGGACCAGAGGAGGATGCGACTGGCCAACTTTGATAATGGGCGAGACCGCAAACCCCCTGATGGTTGATATACGAGACCACCGTAGTGTTGTCCGTTCGGACCAGCACATGATGGTCTCTCAGGTCGGGGAGGAAGTGTTTCAGTGCAAGAAGCACCGCCATCATCTCCAGCCGATTTATGTGCCAGGAGAGCTGATGGTCCTCCCAAAGACCCTGAGCCGAGCGACCACTCATGATCGCCCCCCAGCCCGTGAGGGAAGCATCTGTCGTAAGCATTACACGACGACCAGAAGTCCCCAGCACGGGTCCCTGGGTTAGGAACCAAGGCTTCTTCCACATGACCAGAGCACGAAGGCATCGCCGCGTGACTTTGATCATGCGAAAAGGATTTCCCCTCGGGGAAAACCCCTTGGTCCTGAGCCACCACTGTAAGGGTCTCATGTGCAGGAGGCCAAAAGTAATGACGTTGGACGCAGCTGCCATCAGACCCAACAGTCTCTGACACTGTTTTACAGTGAGTGACTGGCCTAATTTCACCCCTTTCACGGCCCCGAGAATGGAACTCACACGAGCAGGGGACAACTGCGCCTGCATCGTGGTGGAATCCCAGATTACACCTAAATAGTTTGCAACCTGACTTGGGACCAGCACACTCTTTTTGGCGTTGAGCCTCAGCCCAAGCCTTTTTATGTGCGACAGAACAACATCTCGATGTTGAACTGCCAATTGTTCTGTTTGAGCTAGTATCAACCAATCGTCGATATAGTTCAGCACGCGGATGCCCTGGAGTCTCAGCGGAGCCAGCGCTGCATCCACGCACTTCGTGAACGTGCGGGGTGAGAGGGATAGGCCGAACGGAAGAACCCTGTATTGGTAAGCTTCGCCCCCGAAAGCAAACCTGAGGAACTTCCTGTGTGAAGGATGGATGGATACATGAAAGTATGCGTCTTTCAGATCTATCGCTACAAACCAGTCCTCGGACCTGATCTGAGGGATGATCTGTCTGAGTGTAAGCATTTTGAACTTCAACTTCCTTACTGATCGATTTAACACACGTAAATCTATGATCGGACGCAACCCTCCATCCTTCTTCGGAACAATGAAGTAGCGGCTGTAAAAGCCCGACATTTTGCTGGGAGGGGAAACCCTTTCTATAGCCCCTTTTTGCAAAAGCGTCGTTACTTCTTGCTCCATCACCAGAGACTGCTCTGGGGTTACCACCGTAGGAAGCACCCCATTGAACTTGGGCGGTCGTGAACCGAACTGAATTCTGTAGCCCTGTTCTACCATGAGCAGCACCCACTTCGAAACATTCGGGAGATTTTTCCACTCTTCCAAATATTCTACTAAGGGAACCAGTCTCTCGAGACTGGTCTCTGGTGTTTTTGAGCACTTGGCTCGTCCATCTGACGCGGCGCACCGGCAGACAGGCGAATCACGTGCTGGCCAACCCTCCTCGGAGGATCGGCGGAGACCGCTGTGCCCTGACGCACGCTGGGTGGCAGGGTTGACAGGACGGTCCCCTGAGGGCACCGGGAGGGACCCGATATCCGAATCCCCCCGGAGGGGGCTGCCCTCGAGAGATCCTGCACTATAAAGGTCAGGACCTCTTCTTTGAAGCCTTCCGGGAGATAATGACGGTCCTCAGATCCGTCCTACCTCCGGAAGGCTTCGCCTGTGCCACCCGCCCCGGCCCCCCAAATCTTTGTGGGGGAGCGCGGGAGGCGACACTGGCTCTTTGTTGCACCCTGTGTGCTGAGGAGCTGGCTGTCGGCCGAGGCTGCTCCCGCCCAGCAGCCTCGGGGGATGAGAGCGGCGGGGAATAATTTTAGAAAATGCCGCTGTCTGCTTTCGTGTCTCCTGAAACCTGTCGACGACAGTTGACACTGCGTCGCCGAACAGGCCATCAGGAGACAGCGGCGCGTCCATGAGAACATTTTTATCTCTCTCCTTGATGTCTGAGAGGTTGAGCCAGAGATGCCTCTCCGTGGCCACCAGGGCTGCCATAGAGCGGCCGATGGATTTGGCCGTCTCCTTGGTGGCCCGGAGAGCTAAATCTGTTGCCTTTCTGAGCTCGTGAATAGCCTCAAAGGACGCTTCCCCAGTGTCATCAATTTCCCCCAGCAGGTCGGCTTGGTATGCCTGTAAGATAGACATGGTATGAAGGCATGCCGCCGCCTGACCTGCCGCCGAATAAGCCTTGCCCACCAAGCTGGAAGTTGTCTTTAGGGGCTTGGTGGGCAGCGTCGGGGTCTTAAGGGACGATGTGGGCTCGGGTGAGAGATGGCTCGCGAGCGTCTCCTCGACCCGAGGCATCGCCCCATAGCCGTGACGTTTCAGCCCAACTATATTGCTATATAGTGACGTCTGCGGGCTGTACAGTCTGTATTGTACTGGCCTCTTCCACGACCTCGACACCTCGGTGTGGAGGTCGGGAAAAACGGCAGACCCCGGCGCTGAGGTAGTGACCGCGCGGGAAGAAACCTTTCATCAAGCTTACTTTTTGGTTTATTTTCAGCTTTTTCCGCGGGCCAGTCGATTTTTAACTTTTCTACTGCCCTGGTCACTACCTCTAATAGCTCCTCATAAGCAGGGGATGAGGATGGCGGTTCCTCATCGACGCTCTCCACATCAACCTCCTCGGAGGAAGATATGTTAAGCATCGGTGCCTCTCTTCGGGGGGAAGAAACCGCTACGCGTGCTTCCGCCACCAAAGGAGAGACACTGGGTCTAGCAGGTAAGGGAAGCGATAGGGCAGTGCCCGTCTCTTCCCCCTCTGCTAGATCCATCTGTGAACCCCACGAGTGCAGCCTTCGCTGTGCCTCGGCAACAGCGGGACCAGACCCGCGGGGAACACTCGCCTCGGCGCCCTCCTCAAAGAGCGCCCGGCGAGATCGCAGCACTCTGAGGGTGAGCTGATCGCAGTGTACACAGACGGCTCCCTCGAGAGCCGCCTGTGCATGCTCAACCCCCAGGCATTTCACACACATGTCGTGTGAATCTCCTGTCACTATGTAGCGTGGACAAGGAGGAGTACACTTTTTAAACTGTTGCTGCTTTTCCGCCATAATGCTTTTTGTCTTATTTTTGTGCTTTGAAACTCTTGTCCTCGGACGAAGAGATCACTGTGTGAATATGTATATATATATATCAGACAGACAACAATAAATAAGACAGACAAGATACAGAGAACGCTTGCTGAAGACAACAGAAGCTGGCGTGCTTTGTGTTCAGGTGTGCTTTATAGCTTCCTGATCCGTGACGTCACCCGCCTCTGACGTCGCGTCTTTTCATTGGTTGGATACAGAGGTGCTTCACGAACACAAAAATACAGAGGGTTCCCATCACGTCATCCGACGTAGCGTCGATAGTTCCCACGAAAGGGAACTGAAGAATCTGCAGGAGCTGGGGGATTTTTCTGAAGAACAGATTTATATATATATATATATATATATATATATATATATATATATATTTATTTTTTTTACTCTATTCGATCATTTGTAAGTGTGAACTCATGAAAACCGTTGCCACAGTTAATCAGACTATATTTATTTATTTGTTAACGTTTTTTTTTTTGTTTTGTTTTTTTTGCGTCTCATCATAGATTCAAATCTATAAATAAAAATGTATTGCATTTATGAAGAAAAAGTTGAGCATCTAAGGCTCTATTGCTATTGCCTCAATAGTGTACAGTGTCGTTGGGTGGATTAGGATTGTTTGTGATTTGGTCTTAGAGACTTAGGAGTCCTCTTGACTACTCCTAACGTCTCACAGATGTAGGAGCTAGTTTTAGCGCTAAAATGTTTTATGAAATACTCTTAGAGTAAATTAAATTTAGGACTCCTAAAATTGGAACTGACACGCCCATTATTTTTAAGAGTTTCTCCTAAATCGGCAAGTTAGGAGGTACTTTTATCCTTAAGATGTTTTGTGAATATGGCCCCTGGTCTATAAGTTACAGTAACATTTCTTGACACTGGCAATTGCATTTCAATTTCAGTTAATTATTAATATTATTTCATATTGTATTAGAGATTTGCATTAAAATGTACTCACTTTTTCTGCAGCTCTAGAAGTGTTAAAACCCACTCCTATATCTTTGAAGTTTAAAGACAAGGATAAATCTAAGGAAGTGGCTGCACAGATTTGTCCTCATGAAGCACGTTCTGTGACTGTTCCACAAAAGTCCAGGCTAAAGGATAATGGAGCTTCGTCACCAAAGGTACCGTGTTTGTTTTGTTTTCAATCATCTAATCAGTTATTCATCTGTTTTTGGAGGTTTTGATTGCTGAGAGAAGAAAACATATGTATAACCAGAGAAAACTTGCCTGACCTACTACAATACACCAGGGGCCTCATTTATAAAATGATGTGCAGAAACCGTCCTAAATTTGATCTTATGTTCATTTCTCAGATGTGCGTACATGTGATTCATAGAATGAACGTACACAGAATACGCCTCTCTTTAAGATGTGAAATTTATAAATCCCAAATGATCTTGAACGTGCACGCAGCTAAATAGTTTCAGTTCTCTCCATGTTGTAAATGACACCTAATTAATGTCATTTACATTTAAAAGATCACCAGTCATCATCCAAATCCTTTAATTTAGAATGGCAAGCTTCAGGAATAGCTTAGATTTCCAAAAACCTGCAGTGATCTGACAAGGAAAAGTGCGTACGTCTGCTCAGATCCTGACATGGATCTATTTAAGAAATTAGTCGACTAATCGTGCATTTATATTATAAGCCATAAATCATAATAACAAGCCTTCAATTGCCTATATATAGTACATAGCCTAATCAGCGCTCAAACGCACACATAAAGCTTGCCACAGCGCACCGGAAAACATAATGATTATGAGTCTGTAGTGAAAAAAAACAGAAGGCGACTGTCTAAACATTTTAATAATTTATTGATTATATTTTCTGCGTTTTCGGCTGCAGAACAATGCTGACACATCTCTGCAGGGGTGGACGTGCCTATATGCATGTTTCATACTACATAATCTGAGAATAGTTTTTTTCCACTTGAATTGCTTAGTTTTAAAGTAGACATTTTGAGCTTTCTATAGATATATTTCTTGTGTCTGTGAGGGAAGCATACGCTGAGTTCATTTTGTGCTCAAATTCACAGAGACCGAGACGGCAGAAAGCACATCCTGACTGTTGTCTTTATTATACAAAAGCACAACGTTTTGCTGTTATTGTGAGTTTACAGAAATAAAAGTGGACCCTTTACAGTTTGCATTACTCTTGATCTGTACGACCAAAATGACGGAGTATTTTAAGTTAAATGCAAGTGATCGCGCCGGCGCCTCCATGTCATGCAGTAAGCGCATTCTCCACACAAACACTTAAGTATGCGCCAAATAATAGCGTACATTTATCTAGGACTAGGCTAACAGCAAACAGACTTGAAGTTGCTACTACTTACATGTTTCAAGTGAAGCCATATTTGAGGTCGATAAATGATGAACGATAGGCGAATGTTTGGATGTCATGCCGTTAACAATATCTCCCTCATGGACCGTGTGACTTCGCCACTTCCTGTGGCGATTTTTTTTTTTCTGCGACTAACCGACTAAAAAAATCTTGCTCGACCATGCCTCTTCTAGTCAACAGTTAGTCAACTTTTAGGGGGCAGCCCTAGTTTTTATAAATATGAGCATTGGCAGGGATTTAAGCGTACTCTCTAAGATCAAATCTGTGCGTACACACGCTTTGTAAATGAGGCCTCACATCTCGCTCTGGAGGGCCAATTCCCTGCAGAGTTTAGCTCAAACTCACCTACCTGTGATTTTCTAGTGATCACCAAGACCTTGATTAGCTTGCTCAGGTGTGTTTGATCCAGGTTGGAGCTAAACTCTGCAGGGAATTGGCCCTTTAGGGCAAGATTTGAGGAACCCTGCAATACACATTATACTAGTCAACTGTTAAACTACAGTATTTCTGTTCAGACTCATAGTACAGTAGTTGTAGTAGTAGTAGATGTCATAATAATAATAAAACTCAATGACTTGTAGCAATAATTTGGTATTATAATTTTTTTTTTAATTTCACTGTGGGTTCAAAATCCTTAAATTGCATCCCATCATATGTTTTTAGACTGCAGCATCAGAAGACACTAATAATGTTGAGGACGTTGCTGCATCTAATAGAGCTCCAAATGAAGCTGAGACCACTAACACTGCTGGAATTACACATGAGACACCAGCTGTATTCCCTCTCCCTCTCTGTCTGTCCTGGTACATGCAATACACTTTTGGAAAGGAGCTGAAGCAAATTGAGCAACAGTATGGAGTCTCTATTTGTGCAGAAGTGTCAGTCTCAGTCAATCCCACTGAGATCTCAAGGATTGATTCTGTGTCTAAAGCCTCTGCAGACTTTCAGACTCTTGTTCAGAGATGTGTGGATAGCTTTAGTGATGCTGCCATTAATCATAATCACATGGATTCAGATATTGTGAAGCAGGCCCTTCATCACATCCAGTCAGAGGAGTCAAGGATGATGTTCACCATGTCTCCCAGTAACTGCCTGTTCTTTGGACCGAAGAAATTTACAGATGCGATTAAGAGAAGAGTAGAAGAAACAGGAGTGAAAAGCCAATTCAATTACAAATCAAGTCAAATGGATGTAGACAATAATGATTCTCCACAAATCAGGTCTTCATTGGACATGGACATAAAGGATCTTCCAACTCAACTTGAGATGGACAAGGTTTATTGGGATCTGATGAAACTTTCCTATGAGAATCAATTATCACAGCTTGAAACAAAGTATGGAGTGACATTTAATGCAGAAAAACAGCAGAAAAATGTAACCATTAAAGTTCAAGCTCGATCCAAAGGAGCTCAATGTATTAATCTTGAAAGTCATGCCATCAGAGCGTTAACACATCTCTACCAGAAACTCGCATCAGCCGCTGTCACCTGTGAACTCAGAAACCCTAAAGACGCAGCTGTTGTGGGATCAGCAGTAGAGAAGCTTCAGCAGGAGCATCATTGTGTTGTTGTTGTTGCAGCAGATGTATTGCGTCCCTGGAGACTCGTTGGACTGCCAGAGCACCTCGGTCCTGCCATTGCTGAAATTGAGAAGATTCTCAAGATGAGTGTGTTTGATGACAAGATGAAGAAATCGATCGGTTACTCAGGCGACATTCCTCACGCTAGAGGAATCAAATGGAATCAGATGCCTGATTATGGATCAGGAGCAGTGGGAGGATCAGTACAGGATGAGGGAGTGAATTTTAGAAGACAAAGTGAAGCAGAAACTGGTTTCAATAAAGATTCAAAACACAGTTCTGGACATGAGAGTAAAGATGCTCATGCTGAAGAGGAGACGTGTGCTATTTGTATGGACAGCTTCACCGACAAGAAAAAACTGAAATGTGGTCATGAATTCTGTCGGGATTGTATAAGAATGTCAGAAAAGAGTCTGGGATCCATCTGTCCTGTGTGCAAGGAAGTGTATGGGATATTGGAGGGAAACCAACCAGATGGAACAATGAAGGTAACAAAGAGCAGTTGGAGTCTCCCTGGATATTCACATTGTGGCACTCTTGAAATCACCTACTACATACCCAATGGTCTTCAAACGGTAAGAACATGTAAAACTGAATTGTGATTGACTTGTCAAAAATCAAAGCACTTTGCAGAAGGTCTACAGATTGTGCTCCCAATAAACTAATAAACTGTTCCTCAAGCTGAAAGATCTGGTGCAGTATTCACAAAACATTTTATCTTACCACTACGAGTTCTCCTAAATGGCAGTAAAAGTTCTTAGCTAAGAGTTTTCTCTTAAAACCTATTCACAAAGCTGCTGAGACCAACTTTTACCAAGGAATTGACAGAAGTCTTAAGCTAAGAGAAAGGGTTTGATTAACCTCGTTGCTATGGATTATGTCCACAGTGATTGGCTGATGGGGGAGGAGTCTCTGTCAGTGATTTAATCATAGAAATATTGTAGAATGAGATATCATGTTTCCATATTAAAATAAAGGTTTTAAAAAACAAATGTTGCCATATTCGAACAAAGATGTTTTAATAAAAATGTTGCCATAATCAAATAAAGGTTTTAAATTGTAGGTTAAGTGTCACTAATTAAACTAGTATATGATCAGCTATTTGTCCGCCTCTTACATGTCTGCGTCTCGAGAGAATGCAGAATTCAAGCGACAATTATGTTTTATAAACAGAGTTTGGGAGGAGCGCGTTCAAACAGTCTGTCTAATCAGCTTGAGAGGAGGTATATATACACAGACGAAAGCCGACTCACCTATAGTTACCGCAACAGTTTTCTGCATCCTCTTTCTTCACTCTCGGCTGAGGTCCTGGGGATACGGGAGAGAATTCTGGGTTTAGACTAAATTCCAAGCTTGGAGTCTTCGATCCCATTGTACAGTATCTTTTGTAAGTGTGAACTTGTGAAAACAACAGCCACAGGTAATTGGACCTTATTTATTTATTTGTTAAAGATTTATTTTTGGTGTCTCATCGTAGATTCAGATCTATTAATCAAAATGTATTGCATTTATGAAGAAAAACTACAGCACCTAAGGATCTATCGCTATTGCCTCAATGGTGCACAGTGTCTTTAGGTAGATTAGGATTGTTTGTGATTTGGTCATAGTGACTTAGGCATCCTCTTGACTACTCCTAACGTTTCACAGATTTAGGAGCTAGTTTTAGCACTAAAGTGCTAAAATTAGGACTGACACACCCATTATTTTTAAGAGTTTCTCCTAAATTGGCAAGTTAGGAGCTACTTTTAGAATTAAGATGTTTTGTGAATACAGCCCCAGAATCCTCCCTGATATATGTGACCTTCTTTGTAGATCCTTTTCTATTTTTACATAGTTCCCTTTCAGTCGGTCACGTTCGACGTACGTCAGTAGTGACCGACGAATTGGGATATCGCTTAGAGAGCCCTATCATCTTCGTGTAAACTAAAACAAGCCAATGGAATTGGAGTGCGATATTTGCATAATGCGCACCGCCCCCGTCAGGTGTATATAAATAGGAAGCAGATGCAATCGCACTCTGTCTTTCGCTTCGGAGCCATTCACTGGTGTCCTGTTTTAGAAGACTCCTTTCTTCGTTTGCTTTATTCTAAAACATTGCCTCAGAAGAGGATTTACAGCGAGCTTTCAGTGCTGGTGAAAGGGCACGTTCAGCGAGGTCGCGAGTCTCCGAGGAGCTGAGCTATAAGCTCGAAAACTGCTGTTTTCACAGCAACACAAAGAGTGTGTGCGTGTGTAGCGATTTGGGCCGGTTCCTCGGTGTGTCAGGGAGTGGTGTACCTGACACATCGCGTCGCTCCCTGGGTGCTTCAGCACGAGTGAGTTGACTTCCCCTTCTAAAAGAGCTTTACAGACGAACCCTGACAGTATGTCATTTCGTCTGTGCGTTAATGGGTGCGGTCGTTCCCTGGTCCCTGCTGATGGGCACAATCGTTGCATCTCGTGTTTGGGCATCCTGCACGCTGAAGCAGCTTTTGTGGATGGTTCATGTTCCCATTGCGGGAACATGACTATCGCGATGCTGAGGTCGAGACTTTCCTTCCTGAAGTCTCAGGAAGCGGGGGTCCCCTCTCCTATGCCGCGTACGACCGTTTTTTCCGGCCCCGGGAACCGGAATGACGGTACGGCGCCGTATAGACAGGGTGACCTGAGGATTACGGTCAGGGCTTCCCCGCCGAGCGGAAACGCTCCTCGGGCCCCTGCCGCCTCATCAGCACCGCAACCCATCGTGCCACCGTTGGTTTCCGCTGGGCCCTCTACGGACTGTCCAGCCGTTACCTTTGGTGTGCCGGCGGCGGATCGGATGTCGATCGCTGCATCGGAAGGTGAGCCTGAATCCTCGGGGGAGGATTCGGACGCGCTGCCGCCCGGGACGGTAGCGTTGCCCGAGTCGGATCCCGAGCCCACGGCTGTGCTCTCCCGGGCCGCCTTGTGCGTCGGGCTTGAGTGGAACCCTCCACCCTGTCCCGGCCCATCTCGGTTGGACGATTGGTACTTCGGGGGGGGTCGCGCTGGTCAAATCCAGCGTCCCGCCCCAATGCCTTTCTTCCCGGAAGTACACGATGAGGTGACCAGGTCTTGGCAAGCTCCGTATAGGGCTCGTACAGGGCCTGGTCCCTCGTCCGCCTTCACCTCCCTGGATGGTGGGGAAGCCAGGGGATACGCGAGGTTCCCGCCAGTCGAGCGGTCTGTTGCGATGCAGTTGTGACATGAGGGAGACCGACAAACATCGGTTCCTGGATTCCCCCGTGTCTCCGGTCGGCCTTTTCGGCGACGCGGTGGAGAGCTGTGCCCAACAGTTCTCCGCTGCACAGAAGCAGGCTGAGGCTATCAGACATGTCATGCCATGGCGGTCCGCTGCTGCCTCCACCCAGCCGCCCGTGGCTCAGCCTCAGCCCGCTCGTCGCCGAGGGCGCCCGCCTGCGTCTTCCTCCGCCCCTGCTAAGTTGGCAAAGCAGCAGCCTACACCAGCCAAACAGCAGGGTGCCGGTCGCAGACGTGGTGCCCAGCCCGTCTCTGCCAGCCAGGTGGCAAGCGGTCGGGGAAAACTCGGCCCTGAGACGGGCGACCTGGAGCGGAAGGTTCCTGCCCTTTGGGAGAGTATTCCATCTGCTCTCCCACCCCCGGAGGAGGGCCGGGGGGATTTTGTGGCGGCTGTCCATCTACCGCCGCTGGCTCTCCGAAGTCCAGCGGTACCCACTTTGCCACAAAAAGAGCAGTTTCCTCAAACTCCAGGTCACAAGAGGGCGCGTTCGCCAGTGTGCCAGGCCCCGCCTCGCCACTCACAACCCCCTCCCATTCCGCCAGTAGGCGGCAGTGTGATGGCGCAGACCGCGTCCCGTGCGCCGTCTCCCATTCGCACTGCTGCCTCGCAGAGTCCGACCTCACTCCGGGCCGCTCCCATGCCGTCCGAGTTGGGTCCCTCTCTGCCTTGCTGCCCCACCCCCGGTGCGTCTGTGGTGCCTTTGGTCCCGCTGGCTCGGAGTCTGGAGGCGTGGATCACGCTTCCCAGCCCGTCCCGCTGGCTCATTCGCACTGTCAGACTCGGCTATGTGATTCAGTTCGCCCGGCGTCCCCCGGTTTTCAGGGGTGTCCACTTCACTCAGGTGTCATTGGACAGTGCACCTGTTCTCCGGGCGGAGATTGCTGTCCTGCTGGCGAAGGATGCAATCGAGCCGGTCCCTCCAGCCGATATGAAGTCGGGGTTCTACAGCCCCTACTTCATTGTACCGAAAAAGGGCGGTGGGCTACGGCCAATCCTGGATCTGCGCGTCCTGAACCGGTACCTTCACAAGATGCCGTTCAAGATGCTCACGCAGAAGCGCATTTTCGAATGCGTCCGTCCCCGGGATTGGTTTGCAGCAATAGACCTGAAGGACGCGTACTTTCATGTCTCGATTCTGCCTCGACACAGACCCTTCCTCCGGTTTGCGTTCGAGGGTCGGGCATATCAGTACAAAGTCCTACCCTTCGGGCTGGCCCTGTCACCCCGCGTCTTTACGAAGGTTGCGGAGGCGGCCATTGTTCCCCTCAAGGAACAGGGCGTTCGTATTCTCAACTATCTCGACGACTGGCTGATCCTGGCCAGCTCGCGAGAGCAGTTGTGCGAACACAGGGACATGGTTTTAGCTCACCTCAGCCGGTTGGGTCTTCGGGTCAACTGGGATAAGAGCAAACTCGCCCCCGGGCAGAGGATCTCTTATCTCGGTCTCGAGCTAGACTCGGTTGCACGGACTGCGCGTCTCACCGAGGCGCGCGTCCAGTCGGTGTTGAACTGCCTGAGTTCGCTCAAGCGCAGGACAGCGGCTCCACTGAAAGATTTTCAGAGGCTCCTGGGGCATATGGCATCTGCAGCCGCGGTCACGCCGCTCGGATTGCTTCATATGAGACCGCTTCAACACTGGCTCCGCGGCCGGGTCCCGAGATGGGCGTGGCAGTGCGGCACGCTCCGTGTCCCCGTGACACCGAGCTGCCGTCGCACCCTTGTCCGGTGGTCGGACCCTTCGTTCCTGCGGGCCGGAGTACCCCTCGAACAAGTGTCCAGGCATGCTGTGGTCTCCACAGATGCCTCTGCCACGGGATGGGGGGCCACGTACAACGGGCATGCAGTGGCAGGTCTTTGGACGGGGCCTCAGCTGCATTGGCATATCAATTGCCTTGAGTTGCTAGCGGTACGTCTTGCGTTGGCCCGCTTCAAGAAGCTGTTGTCAGGCAAGCACGTTCTAGTCCGCTCAGACAGCACTGCGGCCGTTGCGTACATCAACCGTCAGGGTGGTCTACGCTCCCGTCGCATGTCGCAACTCGCCCGCCATCTCTTGTTGTGGAGTCAGAAGTATCTGAGGTCCCTTCGGGCCACTCATGTCCCAGGTGTGCTCAACCGTGCAGCCGACGAGCTGTCACGGCAGCCTCCACTTGCGGGCGAGTGGCGGCTCCACCCCCAGGCGGTTCAGCTGATTTGGCAGTATTTCGGCGAGGCTCAGGTAGACCTGTTTGCCTCCCCAGAAACTGCCCACTGCCAGTGGTTTTATTCCCTGACCGGCGGCACGCTCGGCACGGATGCCCTGGCACACAGCTGGCCCCCGGGTCTGCGCAAATATGCGTTTCCCCCAGTGAGCCTTCTCGCACAACTCCTGTGCAAGGTCAGGGAAGACGGGGAGCAGGTTCTGTTAGTGGCTCCATACTGGCCCACTCGGACCTGGTTCTCAGACCTCATCCTCCTCGCGACAGCCCCTCCCTGGCCGATTCCTCTGAGGAAGGACCTCCTGACTCAGAGACGGGGCACCCTGTGGCACCCGCGTCCCGATCTATGGAACCTCCACGTGTGGTCCCTGGACGGGATGCGGAGGTTCTGAGTGATCTCCCGCAAGCGGTCGTAGACACCATCACTTCCGCTAGAGCTCCTTCCACTAGGAATCTCTACGCGCTGAAGTGGAACCTGTTCGTCGAATGGTGCGCCTCTCGCCGAGAGGACCCCCGATCATGTTCGGTCGGATCCGTGCTTTCCTTTCTGCAAGATGGGTTGGAGCGAAGGCTGTCTCCCTCCACCCTCAAGGTGTATGTTGCCGCTATTGCCGCAAATCACCACGCAGTTGAGGGTAAGTCCCTGGGGAAACACGATCTGATCATCAGATTCCTGAGGGGGGCGAGGAGACTAAATCCTCCTCGCCCTTCCTCCGTACCCTCTTGGGATCTGACCCTGGTTCTCACAGCTCTCCGGGGTCATCCCTTTGAACCTTTGCAATCAGTCGACCTGAAACTAATGTCTCTTAAGATGGTTCTTCTGGTTGCATTGGCTTCCCTGAAGAGGGTAGGGGATCTGCATGCATTTTCGGTCGACGAAACGTGCCTAGAATTCGGGCCCGGTGATTCTCACGTCATCCTGAGACCCCGGCCTGGATACGTGCCCAAGGTTCCTACCACTCCCTTCAGAGATCAGGTAGTGAACCTGCAAGCGCTGCCCTCGGAGGAGGCAGACCCAGCCCTAGCTTTGCTCTGTCCCGTCCGCGCTCTGCGCGTTTACGTGGACAGAACGCGAAGCTTCAGGACCTCAGATCAGCTCTTCATCTGTTACGGAGGCCAGCAGAAGGGAAAGGCTGTCTCCAAGCAGAGGATGGCCCACTGGATAGTGGATGCCATCGCCTTGGCGTACGAATCCCAGGGCGTGCCTTGCCCGCTCGGGTTGAGAACCCACTCCACCAGAGGGGTGGCCTCTTCCTGGGCGCTGGCTCATGGCGCCTCGCTGACAGATATCTGTAGAGCTGCGGGCTGGGCGACACCTAACACGTTCGCTAGGTTTTATAGCCTACGTGTAGAGCCGGTATCCTCACGTGTACTCGCATCCACTAGTCGGTAGACGCGTTGTACCCACTCTAAGTGTCGGCTTGCAATGCCATTCCCGCCACTGGCCGGATACGTGCATACTTTCACTCCAGTCGTGTTCCCCGCTTGGCGAACCCTGTCGAGTTCCTCCGCCTCCCCCTTCGGCTCGGACATTGCGGAGTGTCTGATGCCAGGCCTACATCCGTCGCTGACGCTGTCTGTTGGCTGGGGCCCATATGCCGTGACCCCTCTACGTGAGCGGTCCCATATGTGTATTTTCCACGGTTTAAAACTCCCTACGGGCCGAGTCCGTGTCTTTCCCTTAGCAGAGCCAGCTCTGCTGTCACCTGTCAGATGAGTCTCCCCCTAACCAGGTGGAGCCATCCCAGGGACTCCATATGCGTACTGCCCCCCGGGCCAGTCCATGTGTGTATTCCCACGTAAACTCCTCCCCCATTGGGTAGGTAGTGGTCTCCGCAGCGTCCCTTACGGGTTCGCTTCCCCAGTGTGTCTAGTTTACTTAGTGGGTAGTGGTTAGACAGCAGTAGACTCTCTCGGTGTAAGCTCGCCCCTTCACCGCCAGCCGGTGCTATGGGCGGCTGAGCTTGCGCTGGGCACTGGAAGGGGTTTCGTAACTGTGGCGCTTTAGTTGGGATCCCAATTCGTCGGTCACTACTGACGTACGTCGAACGTGACCGACTGAAAGGGAACGTCTCGGTTACGTATGTAACCCTCGTTCCCTGAAGGAGGGAACGGAGACGTACGTCCCGTCGCCACAGTTTCTGTACCCTCGCTGTAGTGCGGACACCAGTTGTCTCCTCAGCGAAAAACAGAGTGCGATTGCATCTGCTTCCTATTTATATACACCTGACGGGGGCGGTGCGCATTATGCAAATATCGCACGCCAATTCCATTGGCTTGTTTTAGTTTACACGAAGATGATAGGGCTCTCTAAGCGATATCCCAATTCGTCGGTCACTACTGACGTACGTCTCCGTTCCCTCCTTCAGGGAACGAGGGTTACATACGTAACCGAGACGTTTTGTTTAACATTTTTTAAAATCATTTTAAGGAGAAGCATCCAAACCCGGGGAAACATTTTCATGGGACACATCGTCAAGCGTATTTGCCTGACAATCCTGAAGGAAATGAAGTGCTCTCACTGCTGCACAGGGCTTTTCAACAGAAACTGATCTTTACTGTCGGGAAATCTACAACTACAGGTGCAGAGAATGTGGTCACCTGGAATGATATTCATCATAAGACCAGTAGATCTGGTGGATCTCAAAGGTATGAGTTCATGTAAACTGTGCTTTCAGTTGTCCGTCATGTTCTGCAAAACCACTAATCAAACATTACACATTTATTTGGGTTTCATGTAAAAACAGTGGTTTATTTGAATTTGAATGTATTTCTATAATTTTTTTCTGTCCACAGTTTTGGTTATCCAGACCCTGACTACCTGAAGAGAGTGAAAGATGAGTTAAAGGCCAAAGGCATTGAATGAGGATTTGATTAGTATGTTCCTGAATGCATATCCAAACCTGATATTTACAAATAAACCATTTTATGATTATTAGATTTTACATATTTTATATAATGCTTACATTCACAAGTATTCAGACCCTTGAGCAGTTTACTAAAAACGATCTCTATATTGAACTTTTTGTGTGAAACTCCATTCTTGAAAGTTTTACTCTCAAAAATAATTATTTTAAAGTGACATTGGTTTTAAGAAATTAAAAACCTCGAAAGCAACACTGACATGGCTCAACCAAAAGTTGAATATCCCACCCAACCATATACTACCCAGCAGCACAGTCAAGGTCCTGATCAGAGTCCTGTTGACAATCTGTGCTGCTGTTTTAAAAGTGTAGTCGACTACAACCAACCTGAAAGTCCTCAAACAAATCTGCTGAGATATATAAATTACTCCCAGTCATTGTGCAATGCTGATAGATACTTGCCCAAACATCTTAAAGTTGTTAGTACAGCAAAAGGGGGCTAGAAATAACATTAATTTGAAGGGTTTAAATACTTATGCAAGTAGAATATTTCAGTTTTTCATTTTCTTTTGAATATCTACTCAGAAACACCTAATATTGGCTTTACTTAGAACCGATGAATATGCAATAAAAATTATTGGTAAAATGTGTATGTCAATTTATAATAAAATAACATTTTCAGTGGGTCTAAATACTTTTCCCATGCACTTTATATATGTATGTATGCTTTTAATTATTTTAAGGTGATGGGCTTTCATGATGTTTAATTGTATTAAAATGTTTTAGCCTTGAGTTTTCTTTTTGAATTTTCATGCTTATACGCTGCTGAACAGTCAAGTAAGCGGATAAAGTACAATTGAAGGCACCTGTGTTTTTATCATGATCATGTGTAGTGCTTTTTTAAATATGGGACTATTGAAAGCCTTATATTAATGTGATTACAATTAGTAAATTCATAAATTATAAATAGTACAAATCAGTGAAGATTTGATTAATGGTAATAAGTTGGTTCAGCTTGATGTTTCATCTTGT
Source organism: Chanodichthys erythropterus (assembly GCF_024489055.1). Lineage (NCBI taxonomy): Eukaryota > Metazoa > Chordata > Actinopteri > Cypriniformes > Xenocyprididae > Chanodichthys > Chanodichthys erythropterus. Next base: position 33,643,776 of record NC_090226.1, on the reverse strand, counting down.
CTTTTGTAAGTTGCCTCTGAAATGTCATATTGTTTTTTCTTTTAAAATGTTTGCTTTTTCCCAGTAAATCTCTCCATATTTTAGCTCTTGATTTCAGAAAGAAAAACACAATCTCAGATCACATTCTAATGATGCATCTTTATTTTTGTTCAGTCGTGATGAAAATGTCAACTTTTATAGAACAAATTATTTCTAGTTCTAAGGTTTGGATTTTTTTTTTTTTGTAAGACATATTGTAAACATATTGTCACAAATAAAACAAATCATAATCTTCATATAAGTTCACAAGTTTTTGTTACAGTGTGTTTCTCCTAGGTTTGAAAATTAAAGGGGTGGTTGATTATGATTTGACTCTTTTAACTTTAGTTAGTGTGTAATGTTGCTGTTTGATCATAAACAACATCTGCAAAGTTATTATGCTCAAAGTTCAATGCAAAGAGAGATTTTCTTTTTAAAGAATTCACTGTTTAAGGACTACAACAAACAGCTGGTAGGGGCTACAACAAGCTTCTTCCCAGGTTAGTCAACTCCACAGCAACTACATCAATTTATCCACTAACCATTCAGAAACGTCTAAAAGTTGTAACTTCTTCCTGAGTCTCTCCATCAGTGTCGACTCCGGTTTGAACAATGTAAGGCTGAACACCGTTACTGACAATCCTCATTTTGGCTGCGTGAGATTCTCCAGCTTTGTTGTTGTTGAGCTGTTAAAGCTCCGCCCTCTTCTACTTGCTCCCAAAAGTTGAGATAACTTTTTATTTTGTTAACTCAAATTTACAGTTAGCAGACACTTTTATTCAATGTGACTTGCAAGTGAGGAAAACATGTGATACATTTTAAAGAGGCAAAAAACATGAGAAGTGCTACAGTAGTAAAACAAAGTTTCAGCCTTCGCTCAGGATATGCATAGGATTAAAAAATAGAGAAAGCATAGAAAAAGTAATATAGTAAAGTATATAGTGACATTTTTTTTAATTTTACAGTTAAGTGGTCACAGAAATGATGACATTTCAGCAGCATCTTGAAAATTGTCAGGAAGCAGCTATCCGGAAAGGTACGAGCAAGGAACAGCGAACATAAACGTTCTTGAGAGTTTTGTGATGGTACCACTAGGTGCCGCTCACTTACCGACCGCAGGCTCCTGGATGTACACTCATAAGAGAGAGCAGAGGTAGGATGTTGAGGAGCCTGAGCTCGGTATTTGGACCAGACCCGGACTTTTTAACAAATATCAATCAATAATGTCTTAAGTGAGCATAAACAGCTGGGAAAGTAATTAAATGCTTGTCAGAAGCTCTAACTTTGCTAGGTTGAGTTGTAAGTGATGATCTTTCATCCATGAGATGTCCATCGTCTGGTTGAAATGAAAATGCAAATTTCTTTAATACAAATTCCAGATGTCTTTATATAACAGGTCAGTGTATAATACAGTCATAGTACCCACATCTAGCATGTCTCTTTATATTTATTTTTATCTTCATATATCAGATATGAAACCACTGAAACCACTCTCCAAAGTCTTGCCCCAGGACCTGGTGCAAAGTTAAAATGCATTCTGTAGAATCGTAAGATCATGCATGATTATTCAGAATAAGAATCAGAATCAGAAAGAGCTTTATTACCAGGTATGTTGTTTACACATACTAGGAATTTGACAAGACACATAATAAAAAGAATAAAATAATAATATACAAATTTACAAGATAGACAAAGTGCAAAAAAAGCAAAAACCAATATATATTATAGACAATTGTATGTACAGTTATGTGTGCAAATTGAGATATAAATAAGTGTTTTAAGTAAATAATGTGTAACAGTGTTGTGTGTTCCGTGTTTGTCAAGTGTTCAGCTCTGTAGCATCGACCAGATGGGAACGGTTTAAAGAGGGAGTGTGCTGGATGTGAGGGGTCCAGAGTGATCTTCTTTGCCCTTTTCCTCACTCTGGATAAGTACAGTTCTTGGAGAGTGGGGAGGGTTGTACCAATGATTCCCTCAGCAGTCCGGACTAGCCTCTGTAGTCTTCTGAGGTCAGATTTGGTAGCTGAGCTGAATCAGACGGTAATTGAAGTGCAGAGGATGCATTCGATGATGGCAGAGTAGAACTGTTTCAGCAGCTCCTGTGGTAGGTTAAGCTTCCTCAGCTGGCGAAGGAAGTACAACCTCTGCTGGGCCTTTTTCACAATGGACTCGATGTGGTTGTCCCACTTCAGGTCCTGGGAGATGGTGGTGCCCAGGAACCTGCCACAGTGACAGACAGAGGTGGGTACGGAGAGCTGAGTTAATTTGGGCTGGAGGAGTGATGGGATGATGGTGTTAAAAGCAGAGCTGAAGTCCAGAAACAGGATCCTCACATAAGACACTGGTCTGTCCAGATGCTGGAGAACATAATGCAGTCCCATATTGACTGCATCATCAACAAACAAACTGCAGGGGGTCCAGTGATGTCCTTCAGATAAGCCAGAACCAGTCTTTCAAATGAGTTCATGGCCACAGACGTTAGAGCCACAGGTCTGTAGTAACTTAGTCCAGTAATTTTGGGTTTCTTTGGGACGGGGATGATGGTGGAGCATTTGAAGCATGAGGGGACTTCGCACAGCTCCAGTGATCTGTTGAAGATCTGTGTGAAGATGGGGGCCAGCTGGTCAGCGCAGGTTTTCAGACAGGCTGGTGAAACGCTGTCTGGGCCTGGTGCTTTTCTTCTCTTGTTCTTTCTGAAGAACTGGCGCACGTCATCTTCACTGAACTGAATTGCAGGTGTGGGGGAGAGGGGGGTTGTTGGAGGTGTGAATGGTGTTTTTTCAAACCTGCAATAAAACTCATTCAGATCGTCTGCCAGTCATTGATTCTCCACAGAGCTGGGGGATGGTGTCTTGTAGTTGGTGATGATTTTCAGACCTTTCCACACTGAAGCTGTTTATTGGCTACATAGTCGCATTTTCCAAGCCAACTTGCAGAATGTGGTTGTAGCAGCTAGGAGGCTGCTCAGGTAGCAGCGGCAGTAGAATTTGTCCGGTTAAGGGTTGTTCTACCATTGAAATAATTTTAGAGACACTATTTTGAGGTTGAAAAACTACATAGTGTTGCTTTCACTAGTTTTCACCTGGGTGATCAGACAATATTAAGATATACTGATAAAATCTCTCAAAGTGTTGTTCAAAGTGTATGTTGGAATTGGTTCCCCACTTTTTGGTTAATTAAGGTTTGAACTCTTGCTCTCTGTCTTCCTCCTCTCTCTGTCTCATATCACACAGTCACCATTTACTTTTGCTATAGGAGAGAGAAACAAGTGTTCTTTTCTAATTCTAGTTTCTTTGTATATGATTCTTTTTCAAACAGTCCAAATCTGTGCATTTGGCTCACAACTCAGCCATGAGAGTTACTCTATTAACACACACACAAGTCACCTAGGGCCTCATTTATAAAATGTTGCGCAGAAACTATCCTAAATTTGAACTTATGATAATTTCTCTGATGTGTGTTCATGTGATTCATAGAATGAACGTACACACAGAAAATGAGCATACGCATCTCTTTCAGATGTGAAATCTATAAATCGCAAATGATCTTGAACTTGCACTCAGCTGAATGGTTTCAGTTCTCAGATGGATCAAATCTGTGCATACGCACGCTTTATAAATGAAGCCCCTAATCACTGTTTATTTCTTCTTGTGGGCAGAAAAAAACAGGTACTTCTTATTTTCTCATTTACAGCTGTGCTTCTCTTTTTAGATCACAGCGTCTGCAATTTGGATGGTACAAACAGTCGGCAAAGCCAATTTTTGGGCATGTTTTTTGGTGATTTTTCTGATTTCTATGCCCCAGAATCCCTAAACCTTTAGAACCCTAAAATATGTTGTTTTTGTGTATTTTGTTAACTGTAAAATTCTAACAGAATGTGCTATCTTCAAGTGCAAGATGTTTTTTTTTCCAGAACACAAATGACTTTCTAGAAATTACAGTTATTAACCATTAATGTGTGTGGTGAGTTTGTAAATAAAATTTAAATAGCCACACATATACACATGCACACACCACATGCGAAAGCCGAAAGCGTCCCTCTCAGCCTCCTCCCAACACTCATCAAAAATCATCCCATTCACCTTTTGTGCTGTGTAGTGCTTTGCTATGTTTTTGTTAATTTATTTTGTTATTTTATTCAATCCAAAACTCTCTAACCTGCCTCGCTCCATATCTCTCTGTTCCAATCCTTCCTTCCCGCTCTCCCGAAAAGCTGCCTTCATTTGCTAATGGAAAGCAAGAATTTACCGTAATACCAAAAAGCTCATGTTGTCTGTGACTAGTAATTTTAAATATTTTGATAGTGCAAACTGTTGAAGTGTTACGGTAACTTAAATACAGCATGGTTTGATGTGCCGACAATGACACAGCTGGTTTAATTGGGTTAAAGCAGTCAAAAAAATATTTATGTTCAACACTTAGTTGTATACACAACACAACACAGCCAGTGCAATTATTAATTTTAACAAATGGTTAATACTACACACTTAACACCCAACACTAAGACAATAAATATCACACACTTTTTTTTAACATTTAAACAAACACTAGACAAACTCTGGCCCATAAGACTAACAGTTCAACTTCTCCGCTCATGAGCACCTGCCAATACAGACCTTCCGTGCGTGGGACATGCCGTGAAACCACCCTTATCACCTTATCACCTATCAATCGGTTTCTCACTTCTGTGGCTGCGCCCACACTGGAAGTGGTATCCGCAGTTTTTTTCAACACCTCTCTGCTGGTGTTTTCACGCTTATGAACACTCAGCCTAGCTTTCAGGAAAGGATACACAAATACAACATGGTCTTAACCATCCTTTCAAGCTTTGTTTGATGTATAACAAAATGAAAATCTCAGATACCATAAACTCTGCCAAAACTCAAACTGTATTATACATTAAGTGGAAGAAAACACTAAGAACAAACATACTATGTACAAAAAATTTTAATGTGTATGAGTGTGTTTGAATTGTCTGTAGAAGTCCAGTGTAATGTGAGTGTTTGTGTGTGTTGAATCAGCCATACTGGTTGAAACGATTGAGTCCGGGAGCTTGATGTGAAGCAGCGTTGTCATGTGATGCAATTCCAAAGGAAATTAATCCAAAAGGTAAGATAATTCCATAATGAAATGAAACATAGCCACAGCCTCAAACAGCCTGAGAGTTCTGTGCAATCGATCACCAATCCAGTTGAGTCCATCCTTTCATTGATGTCGGCCTCGTTCCGCTCCAGGCTGGCTCGCCAATTTTATCCCATGGAAAAAAGTCATCTCTTTCTTGCAAATGAAGCTCAAGAGGCAGAGTTCCAGAAGTCAAAATAAGACTTTATTGAGCAACAAAGCCAAGATGCCTGCAGGACATCTGAACCTGTCTCTGGCCAGGGCATTATACTTATACAGCTAAACTGTTTAGGGTCTTATAGGTCAGATGCAACACTTTGCAACTGATACGGAATAGGTAACAAGTGTAGAGATGATAAATTGGTGTTATATGATCATATTTTCTTGACCTAGTGAGAACTCTAACAGCTGAATTTTGGACTTGTCTAGAAGTCATGAATGTATAAACTAACTTTTCTGCAACAGATAGCATGTTTTGTAGCTTAGTGGTGTTTCTGAGGTGAAAGAAGGCTAAAGTGTGTTTAAAGGCTATCTGTGAATTTAAGCCCTCAGTTTGAGTTTGTTCTCTGTCTGGTTTTGTTGGGTTAATGTGGTTGTGTTTCTTTACTTTTCTCTTGGATTTATTGTTAACACTCTGGAGTCGGGAAACGCGCCGGCGCGTTTTGCAGGATTTTTTTTTTTTTTTTACATTGCAGCAAAACAGACATAAAGCTGCAGTCCGCCATTTTTCCTCTTTGTCGCCATCTCTGTTTGAAACCTGCAATTGCAGTCATATGCAGAATAGTTATCTGTACGTGCGTTGTGCCTCGGCACAGCTCGCCAGAATCTAATGCTTACTGTCAGTCACCGCACCGGTGTGGATACTGCACTTCAGAATCACAGATTCTACGTCTTGAAAGTATGACCAAAATAAGAATTTTCACTGGAAAATATCATCTGAACAAGTAAGTAACATTTCTGCCATTTTTGTTCCGACCAACTGAGGAAAAAAGCATTAGGCCTACAATAAATTGCACTGCCAATGATGATCTAACGAATCTAACGATTGCTTAGCTCGGATCACGTCAAACCGTGCAAATTATTATTACTGTTATACTTTGTTCAAAAATTGTTATTGTTAACATCATCAGCATTGCGTGACTGTGTATTTAGTGTGTATTAGTGTTACCTGTAGATTTCAATTTCTGTAGCCACTCCACAGTCCAAAGTCTTTTGCTTTTTGACTATGGGTGAATCTCCAGTTGTCACTGATGATTGTCATTTCAGCTGCTGTGAGAACAAGCTATAAATGATCCGCTACAAGCAGCATCCTCACGATAAAACTGACTAGCCTGGATGGGACTCCTTCCTTTCTGTTAACGGACGTGACGTAATGACGCACAGACGAACTGCTGCATGCTCAAATTTCCCGCGGAAATTCACCAGGATTTAAAACATTATTACAAGCTTACCATTGTGAATCGAGCTAAGATAAGGAGATAGTTTTGAACACTGGCTGGTTATGTACTTGCTCAAAAATTGATTTTGGATAATTTTTAATAAAAAAAAAGTTACGGACTGCAGCTTTAAAATACTCTGTAAAATCTCATAGAGACATAAGTAATATATCAATTGAAACTATAGAATGTCTTCCTTTATTTGTGTACACTCAGAGTAAAAACAAAATGTTGTGCTTTTTGCAAAATAAAGAAAACTAACATGATGCGTGATCTCTCGTCTCCCTCTGAATTAAATCCAATCTGATAGTTCTCAGAACTGTAAGTTAGTAAATACTAATGACACAAAAATGAGACTTATGTCTAAAGAAACGTGTCAGGTTTTAAATAGTGTAAGTCAAATCAAATTGAAAACAAAAATTCTCTGTTTATGTAATCTGTATGAAAAGTGAGCCATGTCAGAAGTCCGTGGTTCAGCTCATTATCCGCTAATGCGGCCGCACTGACGGAGCCAGTGCTATTCAGACACACATTCTGAGGCAATACATTGTCGCAATCATGTATTTATTATCTTCAAAAGTGTTTATCTGCATGTTATAGCCATGGTTAGCGATCTCTGGAAGCCTCTGTTAATTTCTGGAATGTCACATGGTATGCCTGTTCTTCATTAGGAGTCATTTGTGGACTAAAGGTGTACAGAGCGCCTTCCGGCTGCAAGTGTGAATTGAAAACACAGTATCCAGCGCTCATAGTGATGACAATAAATATTGAATAAATATTACTCCTCTGTATAGAAAATTGACATAAACATATGAGAATCCATCAATATTTCTCCAAATGTGCATGCTTTTAAGCTAAAAAACCTGTATGAAATGCCATAGAGGTAACATGAATGTTCAGACACTTTGCATCACAGAAATACGTTATATTTTCAAGTATATTAAAATAGAAAACCATTATTTTAAATTGTAATGATATTTCACAGTATTGCTGTTTTTTTTCTGTATGTTTGATATACAGCCTGATGAGCTTAAGGCTTCTTAAAATCATTATAATACTAATGCGTCCAATCTTTTGACTGGTACTGTACTTATATACTATAATAGACCTATACAAATATTTCTTCACATGATGTAAATAATACATGCATGCATGAGATCACAAAAATAATAATTTTTTGTCAACAGTGGACATTATATTTACATTAATACTTTTTTCAGCATGTTCACAGAGGGTTTTTTCACCTACCTGACTGAAAGGGCTCATTATGCAGGTCATTATGTGGGTCTTTGTCTTCTCAGGTGTGAATCACAGCATTATTCATGAAGATTCATGCCTCCACGCATACTGTGTGTCTTGACAAAAAGCGTCTTACAAAATTTAAATCAATATATTGTTTTATATGAACGAGTAGGCAGGATAATCTTTAATTAATTTTTAAGCAAAAAGTCTAGTCTACAACCTTCAATACCCAGAAGCCTTGTGAACACAGATTTAATATTAGTTTTGTGGCCTTATTTCAGTGACTTAAGTTTTTTGTTTTTTCAATAACCATGCATAAACATTATTCCTTAAAAAAATACAAACATGTACATACATGTTCTTCACGTATTATTGTAGCCTAGTTTGTGCTGAATACAGTGTAATGACACTTTTTCCATTAATATGTTTATGAACAACTGAAAAAAGCACAAATGTCAGGGCATGTCAAAACTTCTCCAGGGCCCCAAAACAGCCTCAGACTTCAGAGGGTTAAAGACTGTTTATTCTTTTGAAATTCCTCCATCATGTGTTCTTACAGCCAGAGCATGACATTTTAAAAAAACAGGTTCTGGTATTCAATATTCAATGTTGATTTTTCATTTACAACAAAACCTTGGCTTGGTTAAAAGTTTGGTGTCATACCAACAAAATCCATTCTAACTATATAATCATCTTTCTTTAAATGTGAAATTGACAGCTAAGGTTGGGGTTTCAGAGATCTCTAGTGTTTATTTCAATCATAATGCAACGTCTACCCAACAATGGAGTTAGATGTAAAAAGATTAGGTTTTGATATCAAGTCATTATTAGTTTTTGACGTCTGTCCAGTGTTGGAGCTTGATATCAAACAAATGTCTGCATTAGACGTCAACCCGACTTTCATTTTCAACCAAAACTGATGTCTTGTACATGCTGGGATGGTGTGCACTGAACAGAGTGCTTTGAATTTTCATGACTTAATGAGTTACAACATGTTCTTTTTTGGGTTAGTTCAATAATTCTTTTTCAGAATTTTCTTCTTTTTTTAATACATGATTTCAAAAATAATGAAATAAAGTTATTTTTAAGGAACCCAAGTCAGTGGCCTCAAAGTGATTTTATATGTCTCAAATTCATTTCTTCATTCTTTTTGCATCATATTACTGAAAAATTTCAGTGCTATATTGCCAGCTGCAGCTAATAACTGCTACATGACCCAAGTGCACTGCAGCTTGCAGGGACAATATATTATAAATACACTAAAATATTTTTGCTTCTTGTAGAATTTAATGATTTCTTTCAGTGAACTTTTTTCTTAATATTTTTTTCATCCTGATCTTAATGATTCATGCTGAAGAGCCTCTGTCATGATGGAGTTTTTGTGGTTTTCATTGTGCAGAAGAGTGAAGCTTGTGGTTTTGTGGATGGTTTTACTAACGTCATGATGCTTCACAAAATGAGTAACAGTTCTGCTGAAACCTGAACAATGACGAGTCTCTTCTCAAAGGGTTAGTTCACCCAAAAATAAAGATTCTGTCATTAATTCCTCACTCTCGTGTCGTTCCACACCCATAAGACCTTTGTTCATCTTCAGAACACAAATTAAGATATTTTTGATGAAATCTGATGGCTCAGTGAGGCCTGCATTGACAGCAAGATAATCAACACATTCAATGCCCAGAAAGCTGCTAAAGACACTGTAGTCATGTGACTACAGTGGTTCAACCTTTTGTGCCTTCTTGTTCAAGTGGTTCATACTTTTTGTGCACCAAAAAACAAAATAACGACTTTATTCAACAATATCTAGTGATGGGCGATTTCAAAACACTGCTTCATGAAGCTTTGAAGCTTTACAAATCTTTTGTTTCGAATCAGTGGTTCGGAGCATGTGTCAAACTGCCAAAGTCACACCCCCCAGTGGTGAACCATTGAAATTTTGAAACACTTATAATGTAATAAAGCCTCGTTTACTGAAATCACATGACTTTGGAGCTCTGAATCCCTGATTCGAAAAAGATTTGTAAAGCTTCATGAAGCAGTGTTTTGAAATCACCCATCACTAGATATTGTTGAATAAAGTCATTTTGTTTTTTGGTGCACAAAAAGTATTCTTGACACTTCATAACATTAAGGTTGAATCACTGTAGTCACGTGAACTGTTTTAAATATGTCTTTAGTAGCTTTCTGGGCCTCACTGAGCCATCTGATTTTATGAACAATATCTTAATTTGTATTCTAAAGATGAACGAAGCTGTGAAACGACATTAATACAGTGGCGGAGCCAGGTTTTTTTCAGAGGGGTGGCCAGGCAGGTGCCAGCAACCAGTCTGGGGTGGCACAGAAATCGTCATTATTTCAAAATAAAAATTAGTTTGACTATAAAGTACTTAACTGTGCCTACAACACAACTGAATAGAGTTAATTTGTACTTAATTAATTGAGATGAGTGAATTTGACCTTTTTTTTTTTGCATTCCTCACTTGCAGGCATATTAATAAAGTGGCTCACACTATAGCTAAATTTCAACTTGTTAAGTCAGCTTGTTCTGGTTCTAAAAACACCCAATAACTTGTTCTCTGTTGTTGCATCTCCATGGATGAGACATCTACATACTGTACTTCAAAGATTATTCTGTTTCAAAAATTAACCAAAAACGTAAACACTCAATTTTAAACTTTCTATATTGTCAAAATAAATAATTGCAACAGTTCTATCATACCTAAATAAACTCAGTACAAAGAAAAAATGTGTTCTCTTTTGAATTCCCATTTGCTGATGCGGAAGCAGAAGTCAACAGCACATAAATGCCAGAATGTAAAATTAATTATTTTATGCATTTTAATGTGATAACTTTTGTTTGTACTTTATAAATTATTGCAAAATTAGCATTTTCTAATACAAATGCACAGGTCTCACATTTATTTATGCATTAAAAAAAATTACATATCAGTTTGTGCCTTATATTGTGATCTGACATAGCAGAATATTTTAGTCCAGAGACATATGACGCATAAATCTCAAATAAGCCTACAATCATGCATGCACAGTTTTAATGCAGCTTTAATCGCCTTTTTGGTTATTTCATGACTTAATAGATGACAAATTACGATGTTGCATGCTCGTTATAGTGAGTAATATACAGCTCGCCGTACTTGTGCGTGATTGAAAAGTGCGCGTCTTGTAACCCACCAGTTGAGAAACATTTACGTAAACTATATACAGTGAGTACGTAAAGTATTCAGACCCCCTTAAATTTTTCACTCTTTGTTATATTGCAGCCATTTGCTAAAATCATTTAAGTTCATTTTTTTCCTCATTAATGTACACACAGCACCCCATATTGACAGAAAAACACAGAATTGTTGACATTTTTGCAGATTTATTAAAAAAGAAAAACTGAAATATCACATGGTCCTAAGTATTCAGACCCTTTGCTGTGACACTCATATATTTAACTCAGGTGCTGTCCATTTCTTCTGATCATCCTTGAGATGGTTCTACACCTTCATTTGAGTCCAGCTGTGTTTGATTATACTGATTGGACTTGATTAGGAAAGCCACACACCTGTCTATATAAGACCTTACAGCTCACAGTGCATGTCAGAGCAAATGAGAATCATGAGGTCAAAGGAACTGCCTGAAGAGCTCAGAGACAGAATTGTGGCAAGGCACAGATCTGGCCAAGGTTACAAAAAAAATTTCTGCTGCACTTAAGGTTCCTAAGAGCACAGTGGCCTCCATAATCCTTAAATAGAAGACGTTTGGGACGACCAGAACCCTTCCTAGAGCTGGCCGTCCGGCCAAACTGATCACTGCAGCCCTCCACCAGTCGGGGCTTTATGGCAGAGTGGCCGGACGGAAGCCTCTCCTGAGTGCAAGACACATGAAAGCCCGCATGGAGTTTGCTAAAAAACACCTGAAGGACTCCAAGATGGTGAGAAATAAGATTCTCTGGTCTGATGAGACCAAGATAGAACTTTTTGGCCTTAATTCTAAGCGGTATGTGTGGAGAAAACCAGGCACTGCTCATCACCTGTCCAATACAGTCCAGCAGTGAAGCATGGTGGTGGCAGCATCATGCTGTGGGGGTGTTTTTCAGCTGCAGGGACAGGACGACTGGTTGCAGTCGAGGGAAAGATGAATGCGGCCAAGTACAGGGATATCCTGGACAAAAACCTTCTCCAGAGTGCTCAGGACCTCAGACTGGGCCGAAGGTTTACCTTCCAACAAGACAATGACCCTAAGCACACAGCTAAAATAACGAAGGAGTGGCTTCACAACAACTCCGTGACTGTTCTTGAATGGCCCAGCCAGAGCCCTGACTTAAACCCAATTGAGCATCTCTGGAGAGACCTAAAAATGGCTGTCCACCAACGTTTACCATCCAACCTGACAGAACTGGAGAGGATCTGCAAGGAGGAATGGCAGAGGATCCCCAAATCCAGGTGTGAAAAAAGACTCGTGGCTGTATTAGATCAAAAGGGTGCTTCTACTAAATACTGAGCAAAGGGTCTGAATACTTAGGACCATGTGATATTTCAGTTTTTCTTTTTTAATAAATCTGCAAAAATGTCAACAATTCTGTGTTTTTCTGTCAATATGGGGTGCTGTGTGTACATTAATGAGGAAAAAAATTAACTTTGATGATTTTAGCAAATGGCTGCAATATAACAAAGAGTGAAAAATTTAAGGGGGACTGAATACTTTCCGTACCCACTGTATAATGTTCATTGTTCACTGTTGTTCTGCGGAAGCTCATTCGGCACTTGTATCATTTCCGCGTGCATTTGACTTGCGAAGGCAAAGTTGGAGTGCACGTCTGAAAAGTCTCCCGTTTTTTTGTGGTCTTAAAAAGATGGTTCTGTGTTTAAATAAACGCAATTCTTGTCAACAAAAAAGTAGACAGAAACTGTGGTTGTGAGCCACGGCCACCCCTGGCCACCCCCTGGCTACCCCCTGGCTTTGCCCCTGAATTAATGACAGCATTTTCATTTTTGGGTAAACTAACCCTTTAAGTGTTCATCCCATTAGATGAAGTCAAATTTGATTAATTTGAGCTTGATTGATTTGATTTGAGTAGTAAATAATTGAGAAGATTTATTTGTGTATCACAAATTTTGTTTGAGCTGACTCTCTTTAATTGATCATAAAGTAGCAGAAAGTTTTGGAAATGCTTCTTGAAAATAAGCCAAACTGAAAAAGTACTGTTTTTTACTGTATCTTTTTTATTATTACTTTTTTACTGTTTTTCCCATACTTCAGTATGTGGAACAATTATCACTTTTAACTAGTTGCTGATTAGCTTGCATATTAGCTGTTTATTAGAACTTATAAAGTACAAACTGATGCCTTATTCTGCATGACCTTATTCTTCATCCCTTAAAGGTGATACAGAGGATCTTTTCGTCAACTGAGAATCCAAAGACTGTTACTGAGTTTTTGAAATGAGCGCATGCATAAGAACAACCCCCCTCCTTCACAGCTCATTTCGAGGGAACGCCTCCCAAAACTCATGCACGAGTATTGGAACACGAGTGTTTATCACCGGCATTCGCTGTGTCGTGTTAGTGGATTCATTATGTCGGACTCACCGCAGGTAACTCATAATCTGCAGTTGTTACTCCTGTCTCCTGACAAAAACATTGCATGCGGCGCCTGTGGAGTGTGGAAAGTTACTGGAGCGCGCAGCCGCGCTCGTCTCTCGCAAGGAACATCACGGCAGTGATTGACAAGCCAGAAGGCCAATCGTTTACGCGATGATCGGCTGATTGGCTGATGTTTTTAATGCCCTACCTCGTGCACAGATGATGTATATTAATATTATTCCTTTCAGTGCACCTAATAAATAGTCTTTTATCAGTTAGTAAAGACAGTTTCAAGTAATATTGCAAAAATGTATAAAACAAAACATCCTCTGTAGCACCTTTAATCCTACCCAATGCCTGAACTTAACCACTACAACAACTACCTTAATAACTATTAGTAAGCAGTAAATTAGGAGTTTATTGAGGGGAAAAGTCATAGGTAATAGTTAATATGTGTTCCCCAAATTAAAGTGTAAACCATCATCTACCTACGATCTGAGGAGATCAGGTTGGAAAAAATTGGTCTTAGATATCATCTTAGACAGACAGGAAGTTTGTCTGGTGAGAAACCACACACTGACCAGATCTTCTCAGGTAATAAACATGTGACCTATTAACATGACCTTGATGCATCATATAAAGGCATCTTCCTCATCTCTTAGTTTGAAGCGTAGTTGTCGTCCGGCTGTGAGTGAATGACTTTTCTGATCTTCTCCTCTCGTCTGACAAAAAGAGACAAGATTATTCTCGGGTAAGTTTGTTGTTAAAGAACAAGGTCAATATAACACTTTCATCAGTGATTATTTCAAAAACTTCTTGTCAGAACGTATATGAATTTAACTTGTATTAAGAAACTGGTGAACACAGTTTAATTGTACAAATCAATGTGCATATTCCTTTCCATTATATTTTGAATTATAGATACTGTTTCTGGTTGTGTTTCATTATCTGTTCTTCATTAGTTCACTAGATCTGTGGGATTGATTAAATCAAGATGCTGCTGGTCATTGAAGCTCTTCTCTTCTTTGCTGCTCTAAGACAGGTAAGCTTGTGTTCTGGTATGAATATTACAGACATTAATACTGAAGATGTGATCATTTTTGATTCATGTTGCTGCAGGATCACAGAGCTGCTGTTGAAGAAACAACATATCCATTGGATATGGCATCGGACTCTGTTGATGACCTGTATTACGGCTGTGGAGAGAAAATGGCAGATCTGGTGGAGAAAGAATATCTGAAGAAGGAAAAAGAAAACTCAAAGATTTTTAGAGAGGCTTGGATAAAAGCTGAAAATAATATCAGTAGATGGAATATTTTGAGCAAACTAAAAAGAATACATAAAATTGCCATACTTGTGTACACTGGTAAAAACGTATATAGTGAATTCAATTCTGACACTCGTACTGGCAAACAAAATTACAAAGGAAAGACATACAAATGGTATTCACTTCACTTTCTGTTAACAGAAGCGATACAGATTCTGAAGAAAAAACAAAATAGATGCTTTGATACTTTTCGTGGTACAAAATCTGGCTTTAATGGTAATGTTTTTGAAGATGTTCGTTTTGGCTCATTTGCATCAACCTCTCTTGATCGTGAAAGAGCGAAACGTTTTGGACATGTATCTTGTTTTGAAATCCACACTTGTGAAGGTGCTGAGGTGGCAAAATATTCTGAGTATACTTATGAGGAAGAGGTGCTGATTCCTCCTCATGAGAAGTTTAAGGTCACTGCTGTCAAGACAAGAACGGATGAGCCAGATCTCTGGTGTAAGACTGTGTACATATTGAAAAGCTCTGGAATAAGAAGTGACCTGAACTGTGCTCTATTCAATAAACCAACTAAGACCATAGCTATTCCCTGAACAAAGTGCTTTGATTTTACATGATGTGCATCAGTTCAGGACCAAAAATATGACAGACATCTCTGGTGTTCACTTTGAGATATCTGGAAAAATAAGTGATCTGAACTGTACAATAGCATCAAATAGTTGCTTTCTTTAATGTTGTGCTAATTTTAACATTATTTTCTTATGCGTTTAGTTAACCTGTAGTTACTGCTTGTTACTTTCTGTTATTGAGCCTTTATTGTCTTGTTTTACTGAAGCGCAGCATTTGTCTGATGTTATAATGTAAACTTCTTCTGTCAACCAAATAAATTTCTCAAGCATCTTTTATCTTCTTATAAACTTTGATAAACAAAACATTTTATGATTGTATAGCGATTTTTCATCATAAATAGATGTTGCACTAGTTAATGTGACAAGTCTGTGAAGCGCACATGATCCGTCTTGTTAGAGGAGTTTCAAGATGGAGAAGTTCATTTTAGCTAATTAAGAAAACAAAAAAGAAATGTAATGAGGTTAATGGGGGATATATCAGTAATTGGGAGGGTAATATTGTCAAAGGCGGAATGTATATCTAGATATGTATATGCATCTTTATAATTAGATAAGGTGATTAAGGATACTTTATGACTTTATATGGAGAGAAAAGCCACATTATTTAAAAAAGGAAGTAATTTGTAACACCAAGAGCAAGCTGGATTTGAGGTCTTAGATTATAGTACACTTAATGACACTTTCCAAATTAAATGGGTGATAGATTTTATGAAGAAACATATTTCCTAAGTATATATTGAATTCTCTTGGAGGCATATACTTTTTGTTGAAATGTAATATAATATAGCTTTCGAGGGCAACCCTAACCCCATAGGCGTAATTTGCGGGTGGGACGGGTGGGACATGTCCCCACCACTTTTTGAAATGGTCGATTTTGTCCCCACCACTTTTTGAAACCTCTCGCGGCATCTCGCGGATATCTAATACAAAAGAAACACCTCTAGTTTATTATCAATTTGTGTTAATAATAGGCGATCTGGCGCTGGGATGTGTTGTTTTTGAAATCATGTTGAGTGCTCGTTGTCGCTGTTATCAGAGGCGCAACAGTGTTCTCTTGGCGCTCGTGCACACTGAGCCGTGTTCACACGGACGAGCGCTTCAATCTATCGCTTAACTGTTGCAGAGACTCTCTATTCGTTACTTTGAATCACAAAACAAAATACAAATAAACGTGTCCCTGCTCTTGATATACAAACACTGACGAACATCTTTGGTTTTAATGAGAGAAAAAAAAATCATACATGGTTGGATTCGAACCCAGAATCTCTTGCATGCTAAACGAAAATATTGCCTCCAGTCCATCAGGACAATTTACTTTTAATAGCGGATCCACGTATTTATTAGCTAATATACATACTCTCAAGACATAGTATTATAGCAGATGTAAGGAAGAAACTATCATATTAAGTTTAATCATATT
Organism: Chanodichthys erythropterus; assembly: GCF_024489055.1. Lineage (NCBI taxonomy): Eukaryota > Metazoa > Chordata > Actinopteri > Cypriniformes > Xenocyprididae > Chanodichthys > Chanodichthys erythropterus. The sequence continues at coordinate 33,627,052 of NC_090226.1, read as the reverse complement.
ATTATTGTAATAATACAATTACAATACCCCCCCCCCCCCCCTACACATTTTTAAAACAAAGTTACGCCACTGCCTAACCCTAACCCAGTCTTCAAGACTGCTTGTGTTGCAGCAGGTTGCATCTAAAGTAAACTCTGCAGGACACCAGGAAGTTTACATTCCCATTTCCATAAACCATTTCCTGGTACTGACAGAGCTGCTGTCATCTTATCAAGATATATTTACAAAAATAAATGTAGCCCAGTGGTAAACTCGGGTATTATAGTGCAGCGTTTCTCAAACTGGGGTACGTGAGGTGACAAAAGGGGGTACGCGAACAAAATGCGGAGTTGTTAATTTAACTCTACCATACCTTAAAATAATATTAAAACCGAGCATGTATTTCTAACTGGCAAAATGCCGTAAATCCATTACATTTAATCAAATTACCTCATGTTTTGCAGTCTAAAATGACTGCATCCACACAAGCAGCATGCATATGATAGATTGCGTGCAGATTCGCGCTAAATTACTGCCGTTCTCGACAATGCACCTTTGTAAAAGTGGGGATTTAGCACTTGCATGAAGAACAAATATAGATACAGATAGTGGATTTATATCAATTTGAGACTCAAACTTTCTTCGATACAAAAACATACCTTGTGTGAGTTCTTGTATTTAATGTTGATAACGAGGGAGAACGCAATTGTACCCAAATATCCACATTACTGCAAACGTGCATTATTATACAACAGGTCAAAAAACAAAACGTACATTTTAAACACAGTACTGTCAGTATTTACTCTATTTTGCAACGAAAAAACATTTCTAAGGAAAACCAGAGCAGAACTACAACACACGAATGCGGCTTTGAACGAATCGTGAGAGTCAATGATTCAATGATTCATTCACAGCCACTTGCTCCGTTACTGAATGAATGACTCGATGACTCATAAAAACAGTGACTTGCTGCCACCTACTGGCGGTTTTAGTTTAATATTTAAAAGTATCACTTCGTTTTACCATCATTGCATATTTCTCTATTAAACATTTTTTTATTTAAAAAATTATTTATTTTATAAAGTTATTCATAAACGTTAAACTATGCACTGGAAAATCATTTTAGGGGGCAAATATTGTCCCTTAATGGAAAAGGTGTGACTGCAGTCGAAGTGGAAGAGAGGGGGTACGCAGAGGGATGGGAATCCCTTCAGGGGGTACTCCAAGCTAAAAAGTTTGAGAACCACTGTTTTGCGAGACCAAAACAGGCCTGCAAAGTTGTTTTTTTTTTTTTTTTCTTTGTTCAAATCGGTACCGTGAAACTGTAAACTGGAACATGTGAGCATGTATGTGTGACTGGGCCCAACACTGCATTAGCTAACACTTGTTACAGGACACTTGACACGTTTTTGTAAAGTTCTCTGTGCATTCTCAATATTTAGGAAAGATATAAGGGAGGAAGATTTTTACACCTCTTATTTTGGTATAAAACGTGTGATTTAAAGGGATTAAGATTATTATTTAATTGTTTGGGATATCTTTTGGTTATTTATTTTTGTACATTTTGTCATAATTAGGGACTTTTATATTGTGTTTTAGGGAAAGTTTTATATTTCATTTGCCAAATCTTTTTGACTCATTAAAAGGGTTTTACCCATTTATTTTCTAAACTAAAAACCATCTCTGGGTCTCATTATTGTTAAATATTCCTGTCAAAAGGTTTTACAATTGAGTAGAAACTCATTAGGTGCACCTTCGTGGTATCCACCTGAACTACAGCGAACCCAAGCACCCTCATTCTCACGTATGTAACCTACAGAGTGGTTGTATGGGTGCTACATAAATAAATACATAAATAAAGTATTGCAAAAGAAAAATGAAGTGTTGAGAAAAAAGAAGTTCAAATATAAATAATTGCAAAATGAAAATAAAGTAGTGCAAAAATAAAGATATAATTGCAAAAAAAATGACAGCTGTAAAAGAAGCTTAAAGGGCACTTATTATGCGAAATTTTAATTTTTACACATTTTTAATAAATGTGTGTTGTCAGTGTGTGAATAGTGTTCTGTTGTCGGATGTAAGAGTGGACTCTTCATTTTCTCCTAACATCTGAGCCACCGAGGATGCAGTGGATTTGATTTATTTTTGAGAGATAATGCACCCCAAAATATACCTAAATTTGTTTATGTCTGAAGATGTAAGATGGTGTAATTGAGGATGATGCATAAGTCTACCATCAGGAAGGCCAAGATAATCAAGATATGAAGTCAAATTTTTTTTTCCTCATTTAGCTTTGAAAAGTTAAAAATGTAATCCAAAAAATGTAGATCCCAATGGGAGCATATATAAAAATGTATATATATATATATATATATATATATATATATATATATATATATATATATATATTTTTTTTTTTTTTTTAAAGTTCTGGAACTTTCTGGGGTGAGACTTAGGCGCTGAACAAGCTGATTGGTGGAGACAAATTGTTCTGGGTAATTCCAGTATAAAAGTGGCTAAAGGGGTTTTTAAATCTGGTAGAATAATTTGTCCTTTCTCAATGGTTGATGGTCCTACTCATTTATTGGACCATACATTTGATTTGGTTTTAACATATGGAATATCTGAATCTTACAATACTGAAATATGAAATACTGAACCATGATTAAATGAGACTGTACACTATTTTTACTTAAGTATCTTTTTGGCTACTTTGTAGTTGTACTGAGTATCAAAGATTTTGGCAACTTTTACTCTCTACTTGACTACATTTTTGAGGAAGTAAATGTATTTTTTACTCCACTTCATTTGTGATTAATAATACAATTACAAATGACATTTTTCATGGCAGATAACCTTTTTTGCAGCAGTTTGTTTTTGATACAAAGAAGTGGTATCGCCATCTACAGGGCATTGAAGGTACTATATCTTGAGCATTTTGCCTTTACTCCCCCAAAACTTCGTCTACAAGGCTACTTCACATGAATGTGAGTGCATTAGCAGGTAGTTTCTGATCGCAGGTGTTTGATTTATTAGATGAGGTCATGACTGTAGCTGGTGATGAGGCTCAATCCAGCACATACAGTAGACTTTGACTATTTAATTTTACTTAACATTGTTTTTTTTATCCGCTATATTGACAAGACTGTTTTGAAGGATACTGGTTTACTTATGGCCACTTGAGCTCAACTGAGACTTGAGAGTTTGTAGACGTTTAAAAGGTTGTTGTGTCGATCTTGATTTAGTGCAATATTGAGGTGTTCATAAAATAAACTTGATTTCTCATCTCACAAATCAATTGTTTATTTTCACTGGCATGTCTCTCAGGACTAGTGCATCTCTGAGCCTACATTCAGCATGAGTAAAACACTTCAGTACTGTTAAAATCAGATTCTTTAACACTTTTACACAAGTCGTATTGGAATTAATGATTTGTTACTTGTAGTGGAGTCATTTTCACTGTAAGGTATCTGTACTTTTACTCAAGTATGGTTTTCAGGTACTCTTTACACCTCTGACTATGAAGCTTTGAGAGAATGCAGTCAAGAATATTAAGTATCAATACTCAGACAGTGTTTCCTAGTGTTTCCTGTCTTGCCTTACACATGCTGAAAATACTGAGGGTCTTTTCACAATATTATGTATGGTAGATGGTGAAAGACTCAAATTCTTGGACTCTGAACTGTGATTTTTGAATTGTTTGACAATTCTGTCATGAAATTTGGCACAAGGTGGTGAGTTGAAAATCTACATTTTTTTTTTTTTTTAGTTGTTGAAGTCTTTTTCTCAAAATGTTTGGTGTTGTTTATTTTTTTAGTAGAGCACAGTTCAGGTCACTTCTTGTTCCAGTGCTTATCAATATGTACACAGTGTCACATCAGAGATCTGGCTGATCTATTCTGTTCTTGACAGCAGTGACATTGAACGTCTCATAAGGAGGAATCAGCACCTCTTCCTCACCAGGATACTTTGAATATTTTGTCACATTAGCACGTTCAAAACAAGACACAGTTCCAAAATCTTTGTATTCTTGTTTCTCAGTACAAACAGGATTAGTGAATTTGCTATATTCTCCATCACTAGTGTACGCATACATAGCAGTTACATGATCCCGGGTCAACCATCATATTAATCATTGACAAAATTCAGTGCCGTATCCAATGGAAATATCTGTCCTCTAACAGCAGCTCTGTGATCCTGCAGCAACACCAATCATAGCGATCACATCATCAGTATTCATGTAATATTCATCCTTGAATGCAAGCTCACCTGTCTTAGAGCAGCTAAAAAGAGAAGAGCTTCAATGATGTTATATTTAAGGAGTTCAGGAGCAATGAGAAAAAAAAATAAAGATCAGAGGATTTATTTGCTCACAGCCAGACAAAAACAGCGATCTTCAAACCTAAGGTTGGGATAGTTAGCATGTTAAATTGGATATAATGTGTGTGTTCTCAGATGTCACGTGCATGTGTGTGATAAGAGTTTTCACTTCATGACATGAGGCGCTACAATCTCTCATTATTTCTGCAAAAAGGTAACTGTAGTGAGGACATGAAGAAAATAAAGTATGAAATTAAAAGTACCTCGGTAGTTCCTTCCTTCCAGAGCAAATTTACAAATATGATGCACCCATATATTAATGATATATTGTAGTTCTTATATTAAATAATATTGTAGTTCTTGAACTCCTTTGATGGCATGATCTAGGGCTCTTTTTAAAGGTAACACTTCATTCCTCAAGCCCCAGAGAGAGACAACGAAGAGTAAAGACTCTGGAAAACTTAATTTTGTTGTGGTGGACAAAAGAACATCTATTAAATAGTATTTCTGAAACTGGAATTAAGAAATGGAATGAAATGATGCCATTTGTTTTTGTGTTTTTAATACTTTCTCAAATGTGTACAAAAACAATGATCAGGAGACCGCAAAAAAAACGACATACTAATGTCAAAATATTGTAAAATATTCAATAACCAATTTCAAATGACCATATTCAAGACAACACTGTGAAATGTTTTTTGAAGATCTTTTGGCCTCAATGATATTCATAAATATCAAGTGTGAAGTGTGAGTGAGATTAATGTTCAGAGAATGCAAATGAAATGATTGTGATTCAAAAGTTTTACAAGGTACAGATAAGGACATTCATTCAGGGTCATTTGTATCCTCTTATCTGACACCTGTAGGTAAAAAGACCTTAACTGGACTGTGCAGTGGAGTGCATTGAGCCTTAGATATACTGTGTAACACATGTTCTGTCTGGCCAGGGTTGCAAAACAATAAAAATATTCAGAGACTTTTCTCTCTTTCATGGTCACTCACAGCAGTTTTGAGACTTGAGAAGTGAAGTGTTGCCTTTTAGAAAATAAGATTATGTCTGTAATCAAAGGGGTTCAGGAAAAATAAGCATTTAAAATTACAGTATACACTCTAAAAAATGCTGGGTTAAAAGCAACCCAAGTTGGGTTGAAAATGGACAAACCCAGCGATTGGGTTGTTTTAACCCAGTGGTTGGGTTAAATGTTTGCCCAACGTGCTGGGTAGTTTTATTTAACTCAACTGTTGTATAAAAATTACTGTATTGCTTGCTTGAAATGAACCCAAAATATGCTGGAAATTAACATTTATTAATATGTTTAATAAATGAGCATTTATTAATAAGATAATGAATAATAAACAATAAACATTTATTAAATTGCTTATTAATAAATGTACACCTTTTGATTATTATTGTTGCCTCTAGCAGTTATGTGTCTGATTTTTAATTTCTCACCTATTTTGGATTCATTTTAAGCTAGACATATAGTCATTTTTAATCAGTAGTTGGGTTAAATAAAACTACCCAGCAGGTTGGGCAAACATTTAACCCAACCACTGGGTTAAAACAACCCAATTGCTGGGTTTGTCCATTTTCAACCCAACTTGGGTTGTTTTTAACCAAACATTTTTTAGAGTGTAGATACAATTTTTTTTGGACAGAAAGATTTTTAATATTTTTAAAAGAAGTCTCTTCTGGCCACCAAGCTTCATTTATTTGATCCAAAATACAGTAAAAACAGTAATATTGTGATTTTTTTGTTGTTGTTGCTCAAGAAACATTTATTATATATATATAATTTCTTTTCAGGATTATTTGATGAATAGAAAGTTCAAAAGAACAGCATTTGTCTAAATTTAAGCTTTTGTAACAAAAGATTCATAAAGCTTCATGAAGCTGTGTAACTAGATTTTGTTGAATACATTTTTTTTTTTTTTTTTTGGCGCACAAAAAGTATTCTTGTGTTGCTTTATATTAAGGTTGAAGCTGTTTTAAATATTTTTTTTAGTACAATTCCAGCGTTTTGAAATCACCCATCAATAGATATTGTTGAATAAAGTGTTTTTTGATTTTTTTGGCGCACAAAAAGTATTTGCGTGACTTTATAATATTAAGGTTGAAGCTGTTTTTAAATATTTTTTTAGTAGCTTTCTGGGCATTGAAAAAGGAAATTAACTTGCTGTCAATAGAGGCCTCACTGAGCCATCAGATTTTATCAAAAATATCTTTACCTGTGGTTACACTCTAAAAAATGCTGGGTTAAAAACAACCCAAGTTGGGTTAAAAATGGACAAACCCAGCGATTGGGTTGTTTTGACCCAGCTGTTGGGTTGAATCTTTAACCCAACCTGCTGGGTAGTTTTATTTAACTCAACTGATGTTTAAAAATCACTTTATTCATCACTTAAAATGAACCCAAAACAGGTTGGAAAATAACATTTATTAATATGTTTAATTAATAATAATTAAATAATAAACATTTATTAAATTGCTTATTAATAAATGTTCATCTTTTGATTATTATTGTTGCCTCTAGTAATTATATGTCTGATTTTTAATTTCCAACATATTTTGCGCTCATTTTAAGCCAGCCATATAGTCATTTTTAAACAATAGTTGAGTTAAATAAAACTACCCAGCACATTGGGCAAACATTTAACCCATCCGCTGGGTCAAAACAACCCAATCACTGGGTTTGTCCATATTTAACCCAACTTGGGTTGTTTTTAACCCAGCATTTTTTAGAGTGTAGTTTTGAGAGGCTGCTTCGGGAAAATGAGTGGGAGCGGAGCGAGGAGTGGACCGGAGCGTTTTTTAAAAGTCTGAGTTTCATGGTTTTCACTCGCTCCGAAAGCACTCCACTACCTCTCCTTCACGAGTACAATTCATGCCAACGGCCTATAATAGCAGGAATTCGTACATTAAACAGATTTAGCTAGCTTGATACAGATGGATCACTCAAATCAGGAAAATATTGAAGGTTATGATGATGGCTATGGGCATGAATGGGAGGTTAGAGTTCTCAAAGAATTTGTTTGTATCTTCCAGATACTGAATATGATTGGGTGAAAGCACATTTTAAACAGGTAGCACTGATCCACACATGCAGTCACTTTCTCACTAATGGATATTATCAAATGTAATCGGTAACGCTTTAGTATAGGGAACACAACTGCTTTTCCCTTAATAAACACCTAATTTACTGCTTATTAATAGTTAGTAAGTTAGTTGTTAAGTTTAGGCATTGGGTAGGATTAAGAATGCAGAATAAGGTCATGCAGAATAAGGCATTAATATGTGCTTAATAAACAGCCAATATTCTAGTAATATGCATGCTAATAAGCACCTAGTTAAAAGACCCTAAAATAAAGTGTTAATCTTACAGTGCTACTTTATCATTTAGAATGAGCAGAAATCTGTAAGCAATGTAGCGACCTGTAGATAAAATAACTGACGGAAGCGTACTGTTATTTTCATCTTTCCAAACGAAATATACATTGCAAAAAGCAGCAATGGTATTTAACTTTTAATGCTGATAACCATGCAATAAGCTTGGCATGTCATAGGATGTTTGCACACCCCAGAGGCAGTCCGGGTTCTAAAGCCAGTACTTCATAGTTCCAAGGAAGGATGGGGGTTGCATCCTATCTTAGATCTGCGGCACTTGAACTGTTCTCTGAGGAGACTCGGGTTCAAGATATTAACTGTCCCGCTAATCAGGTCCGAGGACTGGTTTGTCATGATAGATCTAAAGGATGCATACTTCCAAGTTGCTCTCACTCACTGCAATGCATATCCCATGGACCAAAATTTGGGAGCAGATGTCCTGTTGAGGCAGGGGCTGAAGCCCAGAAAATGGAGATTCTACCCAGATCTGTTGGTGTCACAAGATATGACTCACTGTCTGCTCTGGTTCTCCCTTACCGCGGGGCCGGACGCCATGGTGCCTCAACACTAGAGCTCCTCTCACGAGCAAACTTTATATCATAGTTGAAAGTTCACATTTGGACACAGCTAACTGGATTTCCTTCAACATTGTCTCTCTGATGGTTGTTCCCCATCCACATTTAAAGTCTGCGTGAAGACCAGTCAGCACTAAGTGGTGGACCTCTGGGGGAATATTACCTACTATTACCTAATTTGATTCCTTCATGGCATTATGAGGATGAGGCCTGCAGCACTGGTTAGAGTCCAGGCAGGGGGATCTAGCCGTTACTGAAGAAGAGTTGTCCTTAGCACTCTTCTGACTTTTGGCGTTGGCTTATTGCCTTACAGGCCTTCATCATCCTTCTGTGTCAGTGGACTAAGAGAAGTTACATCTATTTTGTATGTCTGCTCAACAAGAAAGACTGAGCAGTATTTGGAATGCTTGGGCCCACCAAGAGGGCTGCCCAGCTACCAAACTAACAATCAGCAGGTGGATTTTGGAAGCAATTTCTGGTCTCGAGGCGTGCTGTCTGCCCTCGCCTCTGCCAGTAAGCCCATTCCACCCAAAGTATGGCACTAAGACCTTTGTTGTAAGGTTTTATAGACTGGACCTGCTTGGCTATGATGGGGTCTTAAAGGATTAGTTCACTTTCAAATAAAATGTTCCTGATAATTTACTCACCCCCATGTCATCCAAAATGTTTGTGTCTTCCTTTCTTCAGTCGAAAAGAAATGAAGGTTTTTGATGAAAACATCCCAGGATTATTCTCCTTATGTTCAAATAGTATTCCTTACTATAAAAACACTAGTATGTTTACTTGATTTTAACCAAAATGTTGACTTTACAACAAATTTGTAATTGTTGCTGAAATTTTAGAACAGATAGTTCCCATAACTAATGTAATTTGAGTAAAATTACAAAAAAATTTCAAGACATCCCTCCACACAGTGCAGAATCACACAGACTGAGGATTCATGTTTATGTTATGAGTGGATCTACTTCGGTGACATAAAAGTAAAAGCTATTCTTGCTATCTATTAATGGCTTGTTTACTCAGAAAACCCAAGTTAAAATCAATTAGTTTGATGTTGAGTTTCCTAAAAAGTTTTTTTTTTTTTTTTTTTTTAACTTACCATGATGGTGATTCATTATATCATTAATTATTAAATCATTATGGTGATTTTATAATTCTCTCCATTTTGGTGCAGCCATGCATCAGGAAATCATTGTTTGTGGTTTCAAAGGAAGAGAAGCAATAAAAAGATAATTTTTAAGAGATGATCTGATTTCTAACTGAATATTGTTTAGTTAGATGTTTAATTTTTGTATTCAGTAATAATGTTTTAAAATGTTTGTGCTAACACTATGTTATCAACATCTTGTTAAACTTTTAATTAAACTTTTAACACACAGATCTCAACATTCAGCATGCAAACCACAACAATGGTGACAATAAAATTTTATTTAAAGTAAATAAAGTACTCTCTACAGTTCTTCTTTTAGTAGTACTCTCGTGTAAGTGAACTATACTAACAAAGCTTTTGTCAGTACAACATACTATTCTTCATTCACTTTACTTGAAGAAAATGTGGAAACCGATTGCACATAGTTTTTTAAGTCTACGTAGCATAAAATGGCAGATTAAAGCCATGTTGAGAATAATAGTATTTAAGAAGTTTGCAGAACACAATATAACACTGTTAGTTAAATGGAATTTCTTGTGTAATCTTACTATTAAATCTTAAGTAAGATTAGTAAATATTCTAGAGTATGTTAACTAGAATTGACATTAAACTAACTTGATATGTATTACTTAATTTACTTGGGAATAGTTAGATTTCTTTACTTTTAATAGATTATTAACTTAACTTCAGTTTTCCCTTCAAGTTTGCGTTGCAAAAATAAGGCAATTGGTTTCCAAACTTTTTTTAAGTAAACTGAACTTCTTAGAATTTACAGTGTAGTGGACTTCAGTGGCCTCCAAACGGTTGAAGGTCCAAATGTCAGTTTCAGTGCAGCTTCAAAGAGCTTTAAACGATACCAGACGAGGAATAAGGGTCTTATCTAGAGAAACCATCGCTCATTTTCTACAAAAATACAACTGTATATGCTTTATAAACACAAATGATCGCCTTGCACGTGCTTCCGCTTTCCATATTCTTCAAAAAGCTTACATTGTGTGTCCTACGCCTTCCCTATTCTACTAAACGAAACTGGCGCTGCGTTAAATAGATGTAACTTCTGTAATATATTTTGTCAGATCAACACCTTCAAAAATTAAAGCCAAAGGCAGTTCTAAAACGCTCTGGTACTGAACAGTTAAGAGAGGAGGATGCAAATGATCCAGAACGAACCTGTGTGTCCAGAATATCCTTATCAAATTATATTGCTAAGTGAACTTGCAGCCATTTAGTTTTTCTTATCAGTCTGTGGTTTGTGATCATGTAAAAGGTACCACGTTAATGTTATAACTTTGTATTGTTCTTTATCAGTGCAAACAGTAATTTAACAGTAGTTAAATTATTATATACTCTTACGATACAGTATATCTGAGGCTTAATGTGTGCCACTACACTGTCCAGTTCACTTCTCTTTCCTACAGGTGCCAGATAAGAGAAGAGGACACAAATGAACACAAACTTTTGCATTTCCAGTCTTTAACCCCCTTCACACTTCTGATATTTGAGTTAAGAGTTCAAACATGTCAGGGAAAAAACATCCTACATTCTTTTAAAGGTGTAAATGTGGGAATTTAACATTCAGTCCAGATAATGTGAGTCTTAGATGAGGACAGGGCTGTGTGATTGGCTAGATTACTTTTTTCATCTGTCATGGATATAAAAACTTATTTAATATCTTGTCATAGTTTATTATCCTGTGTATGGTTCTTTAGTGGTTGTATTTGTTCAACTTTAAGAAAGTATTGTTTACAAAAAAAACTTCTGAAATTGTATTTTTTATTTTTTAACATGTTCTTCTGACTACAAAATAACATTTTCCATAGGCTTGAGGAGTGACTTATTGCCATTTCAAATAACATTCTAACATCATGCATTTAAAAGGGTTTAAGAAGTGCAAACATTTATATTTTGGATCAACACTATAGTGAATTTGATCTAACTAATCATTAAAATCATAATTATCATGATATTAAGGGTGTTTGGAAGGGCCTGCAGACAATCACTAAATATAAAATAAAGCATCATGCTTTAAACGATGACTCCCTGAGAGGCTTAATGATTTCTATTGTAGATTTGAGTCCAGTGAAGCTCAGTTAAGCTCTCACAGTTTTGCTCAAACGGGGTTGATCAATTACCCCCCTTTTTCAATATCAGAACATGATGTTCGGAGGATGCTCCAGCGTCAAAATATCAGTAAAGCGGCTGGGCCAGATGGTGTCACACCAGCTACGCTCAGGAGCTGTGCAGACCAGCTTACTTTCATATTCACTTATATTTTTAATTGGTCTATTAATACTTCTATAGTACCTGCTTGTTTTAAATTAGCCATGATCATTCCAGTGCCTAAGAACAATAACATCACCTGCCTTAATGATTTCCGACCTGTTGCACTGACGTCTGCTGTCATGAAGGTGTTTGAGTGCCTAGTCTGTAAAAACTTAGCGCACATCACACTAGATCCTCACCAGTTTGCCTACATGGCAAATAGGGGAGTGGATGATGCGGTATACATTTCATTCTCCAACATCTTGAAGCTAAGCACACATATGCCCGTGTCCTGTTCCTTGATTTTAGTTCAGCATTTAACACTATTATTCCTATTAGACTGTATAAATCTCTTTTAGCAATGGGTGTCAATGCAGTACTGTGTCAATGGATTTTGAACTTTTTGTCCTGTAGGAAACAATATGTTAAAATCCATAATCATATGTCATCAACCAGGGTTCTTAACATTGGTGTACCACAAGGGTGTGTCCTGTCTCCTCTTCTGTACTCTTTTTATACCAGCAACTGTATGTCCCTTTCAACATCTGTAAAACTGTTAAAATTTGCAGATGATACCACTGTAATTGGTCTTATCTCTGATGGGAATGAATCCATTTACCGGGGTGAAGTAGAACAGTTGGTCAGGTGGTGCGAGGATAATAATTTAATCCTCAATACATCCAAGACCAAAGAGATGATAGTGGACTTTAGGAAGAGGACAGTTCAGCACCTTCCTCTCTTCATCAATGGCCAGGTTGTTGAGAGGGTCTCCTCCTTCTGCTTCTTGGGTACTACCATACATCAGTCCCTCTCATGGGACCTGAACATTAGTCTCATTGTAGGTAAAGCTCATCAGAGACTTTCTTTCCTCCGTCAATTGAGGAAATTTGGGGTTAGCCAGGAAGGCATGACTCATTTCTATCGAGCCGTTATAGAAAGCGTGCTGACCTTCTCTATCCTGTCCTGGTATGGCAACGCGTCCAGTCATGATAAGCATCAGCTGGAGAAAGTAGTGCGCAGAGCCTCCAAGATCATTGGCTGCAGTCTGCCTACCATAGCCTCACATTATGTCACCAGAATTATTAGAAAGGCGAGAAACATAACCAATGACCCCTGCCACCCATCACATCACCTGTTTACTCTTCTGCCATCAGGGAAGAGGTACAGAAGTATCACTAGTAGAACATCACGTTTCAGAGACAGCACTTATCTCCAAGCTATACGATACTTAAACACGGCTTGATGCTTGAATGTTTGACTTAGGGTATAACTTGTGGACTGTTTCTTGACTGTGTGGCTTGCACTAAGTACTTTATGGTCTGGCCACAAACCAGCTGATACACTTAATATGTGATGTGTTGTTCTGTCTGTGTATGTGTGTTCATGTCGCTGCATTGTTGTTAATTATGTGAGCATACCAAGACAAATTCCTATCAACTGTATTGTTGAAATGGCTAATAAATTTGACCTTGACCTTGAACCACTAATCATTAGTGAATTTGATATATATATATATATAAATTAACACGACTGTCCAATCAGCCGTTAAACTGTGCTCGTGGTGCACACTCAAGAATAATTGCATAATTACTTTGTTTTGCGCTTTATTTAAGCTATAATAAACTACGAGCATGCACCGTCGTTGTTCTGTTGTAAGTTAAGTCATGAAATTACCAAACATGCAATTAAAGCTGTCTCAAAACTGTGCATGCATGTATTTGTTGACATGGTTTTAAAGCTATTGTTATCCAATTTGTTGGCCTTAAAATGTCTTAAAAATGCACATATGTACTTGCCTGGAAAATCCAGCCTCACCACTGTACCAGCGGATGAGTCTGGTCGGCCATTGAATCAATTCGATTTCTAGGGCGGAGCAAATCCGAGCTAACAGGAAGCGGAGTAAACCAATCAGAGAAGGGCGGATATGACGTTAGCAAAGCGACAAGAGCGTCAACAGCGAAAAGTAAATAATTAATGTGTTTTTGGTCATTTAAAACTGAATTCACGGCTGAATAGAACAAACTCTCGGGTCTCCCGTGTGCAATCTTTGTTGATATTGAAGGGACTTTCGTCTGTTTTGTGTCACTGAAATAAACAAATCTGATTGCACGGTATGGTTTGGAGTTGACTCGAATCGCGACGGAGGGCGGACTGAGCAGACTGATATATCTTGTAGAAGATATATCAGTCTGGCCTTGCCAGGCAACATATGTACACCAAGGAAATCTAAATTTTCTCAGGGGGCATGCCCCCGTACCCCCCTAGTAAACTACATTTTCTGACCTCGGTAATTATGAAACCCTGCATACGGCCCAGCTTATATTCTATATAATAAAATCTGAGGTAAACGTGCATTTCTACAAATGTGCACACTTTTGGACTAAAAGTTTGTATGTGTATGCACTGTGATCAAAATATAAATGGGACTAAATGTAAAGGTTTGTGTCTCATTATTCTATTAATAACTACTGATTAATTTTGCATTTCTATCAGAAATTTAAAATTATTAGTGTCATTATAGATAGTGTTGCAAATATCTAAGCTATCTAATACTTCAAATCTCAAGGTTAAGTCAGAAGATTTTTTGTAAAAATGTTTCTGTAACAGCTGCCAAAAATAGTATATAGCTCCACAGTGGTTTTTAACAAATTTTCAAAAAAAAAAAAAAAAACTTTTCAAAACTGCTCATCTTTTTGAGAGCAGGATTTTTTTGCCAAATAATTTTGTCAGATAAATACCTTAACCAAGTTTACTCTACCACTACTGTACCTGTTTAAGCAATAAGAACAATGACAGACTGTACTGCCTAAATTCATGCAATTATTTCTTATCACACATGTGATGTCACAGATCATAACCAATATAAAAAAACCATCCCCCCAAAGATCACAGTTGTTGTGTGGCTGTGAAGGACTGCCTAATGATCTTCGTCTCCTGAGCTCCTGAAGAAAATATTGAATAGAAATTGTAAAACCTATCAGAAGACGATATTTGCAAGTAATTTGGAGGATATAGAAAAATGTCTATTTTGTCACTTTCATCTTTTAACATCACAGGTTTAAATATGTATTCCACAGGATATTGCATTAGAGCAGAAAATACCAGTTCTACAAATGTAAAATTGCATTATGCTAGAACTTGTAGTGAACAGTTCTGTTAGTCGTATTCTAGTCACAGATTTTGTACTGTATTTGTGAGCCGCTGTTGTGTTTCTGGCTGTCTTTCAGCATCTGTTCTTCATTAGACCTACTGGCATCTGAGGGATTGACTAAATCAAGATGCTGCTGATCATTGAAACTCTGCTCATTTTAGCTGCTCTAGGACAGGTAAGCTTGTGTTCTGGTATGAATATTACAGACATTAATACTGATCATGTGATTATTATGATTCGTGTGGCTGCAGGATCACAGAGCTGCTGCTGAAGACACAGAATATACATTGGATATGGCACCGGACTCTGTTGATGACCGGTATTATGGCTGTGAAAAGAAAATGGCAGATCTGGTGGATAAAAAATATCTGGCCATGGAAAAAAATAACTCACCTAATTTTAAAGCTGCTTGGATAGTAGCTGACAAAGAAACCAGTAAACTTAAATTTTTCAGCAAATTATCAAGACAACAAAAAATTGCCATAAAGGTGTGCGCTGATGATAATGTACGTAGTGAATTCAGTCGTGACACTCGTAATGGCAAACAAAGCTTCAAAGACAATACATACAAATGGTATTCGCTTCACTTTCTGTTAACAGAAGCGATACAGATTCTGAAGAAAAAAGAAAATAAATGCTTTGATACTTTTCGTGGTACAAATGATAAATTTACTTACGAGAGTGGAGAGGTTGGTTTTGGGTCATTCGCTTCAACCTCTCTTGATCGTGAAAGAGCGAAACGTTTTGGACGTATATCTTGTTTTGAAATCCACACCTGTGAAGGTGCTGATGTGTCAGAATATTCTACGTATCCTGATGAGAAAGAGGTGCTGATTCCTCCTTATGAGAAGTTTAATGTCGCTGTCAAGAAAAAAACAGATGACCCAAATCTCTGGTGTGAGACTGTGTACATACTGAAAAGCTCTGGAATAAGAAATGACATGAACTGTGCTCTATTCAATGCACATTAAATTTACGTGATATACTCATGTGCATCAGTTCAGGACAATATAAAACATCTCTGGTGTGACACTGTGTCCAGCTCTGGGAAAATAAGTGATCTGAACTGTACAATAGCATCAAACAGTTGCTTTCTTTAATGTTGTGCTAATTTTAACTTTATTTTCTAATGTGTTTAGTTAACCTGTAGTTACTGCATGCTACTTTCTGTTATTGAGCCTTTATTGTCTTGTTTTATTGAAGCGCAGCATTTGTCTGATTGTACGACTAAAGGTACACTGTGTAAACTTCAGAGAACTATGATGCTTTTTTAAAGATTCAGATTCAACTTCTGTCAACAAAATAAATCTTTCAAAGCATCTTTTTTTCTCTCATAATTCTTTTTGATATACAAAACTTTTTATGATTTAAGTGATTTTTTTTAAATGTTAAATAGAAGTGCTCTACCAACAGAAGAGGAGATACAACTAAAAAAAAAACAAAATGTATATGAACTGAAAAATGGTGCAACACTCACTCTTACAGCGCTACAGGAGAAAATGGAAAAGGTAGAAGTTCAATGAAACGAAAATAGAAGCTCATTGAAACAAACTTAAATCAGTTTTCAAATAAAAAAAGTTCAATGACACAAACGTCAAAAAGGAGGTATTTCAATGAAACAAGCTTTAAAATAATATATATATATATGGAATATTCAATAAAATAAACTATAATAAATTTCCTGATTCATACCTCTGGGAAACAATAGCCAAGTTTCCATCTAGTTTTTGCGCTGTTTTGTTAACAAAGCAAATATGCACAAAAAAATTTTGTGAAACTTGCTGTCTCGAGGCTGTTTCCATCCAGTTGGCCTTTTACCGATAAAATGGTGTGTGAGATGACGTCATCCCTAAAAAATTGCATTGTCGCATAAGTTTTGCAATATCTCTAAAAAATCTGCCCTTCAGCCGTTTCCATACATAACTTTGCGTATTTAGCAAATTCTTATCATTTGCATCCCAAATATATTTGAAAAATGTAGAGAGTAATGAGACTACTAAAATTCGCCAGTACGCCAACTGCTTATTTTCACTTATAATGTTATTAAATAGGAGGATGTCGGTGAAGTGGAGCAGCTCACCTGACAGGACTTTACTGCCTTTATTTGAACAGAGTTTGAAATACAGTTTGGACAGAGCAGTTCATTTGTCCAGTATGCAAAACTTTTTAGGGTCCATAAAAAGACTGGTACAGTGAAATTGTCAGACTCAGACGTAGAGATGTAGATCAAGGGTCTTCAACCGGGGGTCCGTAGCGGTACTGCAGGGGGTCCATCAATTAATGTTTGATCACCATTTTTTGTTAAAAAAAAAATAAAAATCACAAAGTCTAATTCCAATATAAGCACCCTATAAAAACAAGCAAGAACACCCTCAGCTGATACTGTAAAAATATAATATGCAACACTGCATTTTGAGTTTGCGCTCAAACTCTATCTTTTGCCTCTCATATTTCTTCTGTCGTTAAAAACTCTTTTTTCCATCTTCGTAATATTGCATGTCTTCGATCTTCTCTCACTCTAGTTGATGCTGAAATCTTAATTCATGCATTAATCACATCACGTCTGGATTATTGCAATGCTCTATTTCTTGGTCTGCCTAAAAAACTCATAGCAAGGTTACAATATGTTCAAAACTCATCAGCAAGAGTTCTCAACTCCACCAGGCGCTCTGCTCACATTACTCCTCTACTGCATGATCTTCACTGGCTACCTGTGGCATCACGTATTCATTTTAAGATATTACTTTTAACGTTTAAGGCATTAAATGGTCTTGCGCCTCCATATCTGTCTGACCTACTCCACTCCTACTCTCCTGCCCGGTCCCTCAGATCATCTGAGCTTGGTCTTTTGTCCGTTCCTTGTTTTTGGCTGTCCTCTGTAGGTGGTAGATCATTTAGTGTTAATGCTCCTAAATTATGGAACTATCTACCCCTTACACTTCATAAAATATCATCTTTGTCTACCTTCAAGAATCAGCTAAAAACATATCTTTTCAATATTTATTGTGGATAATGTGGCTAAATCTGGCCTTCTGTGTTTGTATTGTGTATGTTGATGTGCAAATGTATTTTATAGCACTATGTGAAGCGACCTTGAGCTATGGAAAGGCGCTATATAAATAAAACTTCTTCTTCTTCCCATGATTAGTATTCCGGGAAAAATGAATGAGTGGGCGGAGTGAGGAGATCTGGTGACGATTGGCTGTGTCTCCTTGACAGAAATATTCAGTCTTTGCATATTACAGAAATCTTTAACGCCTTGAACATGCAGTCGAGCCAGTCGTGGTTTGACGCAGCCAGGAATGCATTCAAAGCAAAAGAGTTCAATAACATCAAACCTATCAAAAAAAAAAAAATTTTCAGAGACACATGCAGCTGTGACCTAAAAATCGTCTGCATTAGCTAAACTAAAGCTTATTGTCGCATTCCATTTCTAAAATTCTATTAGAGCTTTAGAAGTCAACCACTTTATTTTCCTAATTTACTTGAGCTTAAATTCTATATTAATAAATTGCACTTATAAAATTATTTCATAAGTGTCATGTTTGTGATTTTCATTTATCAAGAGCTGATTCTGATCTTGAAATCGAAACAGACTCACAATTTTATGACATTACTTTTATTTATTCATATACAGCTCTGTATTTTATTCCACCAGTCTTCCTCAATTTGACAGACGCCCTGCTTATTTTCTCGAGCTGCAGAGATTTTCAAGGCATCTACTCATCCTTGTGAAGCATCTTTGAACTACAGATAAACGGTGCTTTAACAGGAGCAACACCATGAAAACGGACGCTGCATGTATAGGCTAATTCTGTCATGTGACACTACATTTATTTGGGTTAAAGCCCTTTTTCTTGACAAAAAGTGTTTCCAAAACAACTTTCAAGTATCGACATAGAATTTATGCGCTAAAGATAAATGGAAAACATTTTGTCTGCATTTGATAAATCTTAATGACAAATGGCATTTCCATCAGCTATATTGCTAAACATGAAGCAATAAACCTTTTTTTGCAAAAATAAATCCTTGAATGGAAACCTGGCTAGTGACACTATACCCTAGGGCCACAACCTGGCCCCATGCCCTATGCAAGGGAAAACCCTTACTGAGGCAAGCAAACAGTGCCTGGTCCAGGGCAGAGCTCAAGGTCTCGTAATGCCAGACCCTGACAGGCCTTACCTTTAAAGGTGCCCTAGAACTTTTTTTAAAAAGATGTAATTTATGTTTAAATTATTAAAAAAAAAAAAAAAAAAAAAACAGCATATGCTGGTTAAGCTAGGTTTTGGAGCTGGTATGCTGATTTGAGCTGGTTTATGCTGGGTTCGGGTTAGGGTTAGGGTTAAACCAGCATAAACCAGCTCCAAAACCTACCTTAACCAGCATATACTGTTTTTTTTTTTTTTTTTTTTTTTTTTGAATCTTTACAAGTAATAATAAAAAAATGGCCTTGTTCTCTCCCTGGAAATGAGCATGATCCTCAACTGTGAAAATCGAACTTTGTTCAGAAGTACATACGAATATTCTTTTATCTAGTTGCTACATAATATCAGACTTATTCCAAACAGGGATTTAAATTGTTACAATGTTGCATCTTCTTATCATGCATTTGCGCGCGCGCGAGAAAAAGAAACATAAAGGATATATATAGGCCTATATTAGGGATTTGTCGCCACGCGTCGCATCGCTCCGCTCGCTCCCGCTGTAGAAAGTCTATAAGCTAGTACGTCCCCTTTGAAAGTGAACCAGTTGATCAGCTTGAATCGGCAGTACAGAGGCTGACAGCTCACATGTTAAAACATCACGGTTTTCGGTAAGTATAAGACTAAAAGACAGATTTTTCTATGTATTTGTTCTCTGGTGGTTCAGTTGCTAGTTAGCCTACTACTGCTGACAATAAATATGCGCAGTAAATTTAATAGCATACCGAGTGCCAACAACCGCCACTTACAGCCTAAATAAAGCGTTATGTGTAAATGCAAACATAAAGATCCATCAAACTTAAATGAAATGTTTAAAAGTAGGTTTCGTTTCACAAACTATACAAAACGAAAATGAAACTAAAAACATCTTCATGTATAACATGTTAATGTACAACATTATAGCCCATTTACGAATCAATCAATTGTAAACAATGAATTACAATGTAACATTTTTGTGTTAATTTGGAAGTTTTAGTGGCAATTCCACCCTCTCTTCGTCCCAAAAATGCTCAGTTTTGGGGACCCTTGTCCTATAAGACTTCAAACTCGACGTCTGGACTGTCTCACATCTTCAGTCTAAAGAGTTTGATCCAGACTCTGATTCTGAATGTGAGGAACAGGAATCTCCTGAACCAACCAAAAATAACATCACTGCCTGTTTCCACATGCTTCTTAAAGCTACACAATGTAACCTTTTTGATTGAAACAATTGGCAATTACATCATAAATCTATCTTCAAAATTATTCACTATGGAAAGCCATATAATTATTATTTATTGTATTGCTGTCGGCCATATTTAGTGGGAAACTACACACCAGTACACATCAGATTCATCTACATAAAACAGCAGAAATTAAGTAATTTCTATCCAAATGACTTGAAGTTTTATGCTTCAATCAAAAGAGAACCAAAAGTTACTTATTAATCACTGGGCAAATTCAAACACAAGTGAGCATCCCTATGCCCTATTGACTCCAGACAGAAGGGAGTGAGCAGGGAAAATGAGGTGAGCGACTTGATTTTCATGATGTGCAGCATGGCATCAATCATTAATTGGCTGTAACAATAAATGCTCTTATTGAACTGGAGAGAAAGGTTTGAGTTTTGAAACTCACAATATGTTTTTAGTGTACAATGTCAAAATATCAGGAAAAACCTGACTCACAGTTTCATGACCCCTTAAAGAAATCTGAGGATTTTATTTTTTTCTCCTTTTTACTTAAAGCTGAAGTTTGGTTACTGATTGGAGAGTCTCTCTTAGCCATGTCACAGGACCAGTCAGAGCCAATGGATACTGACCAATATGTAAGTAACAGAATAACTTTACAATTCGTTTATGAAACATTTAACTTAAGAGACGAATGATTATTGATTACAGATATATTTTATTTATCTTATGAAGTAGTTGAGTTTTGTATAAGTTGTACATTAGTTTGGCAAGATATCATTTACAAACCAATGGATATTAATTAAACTGTAAGGTCCATTGTAATCTTCAGAGATACTGAATTTGGGATTTTCCTTAGTTGTCAGTTATAATCATCAAAATTAAAAGAAATAAACATTTGAAATATATCAGTCTGTGTGTAATGAATGAATATAATATACACGTTTCACTTTTTGAATGGAATTAGTGAAATAAATCAACTTTTTGATGAAACCAGCACCTGTACATCTAAAGTAGGTTGAACCACAAGCCAGCTTGCCATACCAGTTCAGTGGCCTGTGTTTGGTGGGACAGTAAGTAGTTAGACAAGATCATCCTGTGGGAGAAGGAAGAATTGAGCGTCAGTATCTTTTTAAAGGTTCTTCTGTCATCACCAGTCAGCTTCATGCCTTAATCCCAGATATTTAGTTGAAATATATACATCGTAACTTTCTTTAATGTTTTTTCCCCCTGAATGTTAGGACTTATATACAGCAGGCGCAGAAGTTCAAGACTCTGTAACAACTCAGGATGACACGAAGCATCAAAACGTCACAATGGATCAGCCAGAAGAGGTAAAAAGGGTAGAGATTTAGCCATAGATTTTCTGAGGATCATATTCCTAATAGAACATCAATAATTGGTTATTAATGATTAAATGCCAAAGCATAATGTACCAAATAAAAATGTATTGTTTTGTTAGAATACATATAACCACCTGTTTATAATGATTTTCATATTTTGCTCCCAGCTTATATCATCTATCTGGAATAATCAGCATTATTTCCAACCAGTTTGGAGTTCAGACTTATAACTTACCATGCTATTCTTTCTCTTAGTAATTCTAACACTTCATATCTAGCTCCTAATTTCTTCATGATTGCAGCCAGTTCTCAAATTATTATTACAGAATAAAATGCTAACAATAGAAATACTATAAAAGAAGTGGACATTCTTCACTTTGACACATATTTCATAAACACACTCAGGTGTGAGTCAGTATTTTTTTTTTTTACTCAGAAATTCAGACATGCAAGTTTGCATTTATAACTATTTTCCCTATAACAGGACATTTATACAGCTCGAGATGAAAGGCCACAACCTTCAGCACCACTGGATATCGCCAAATTCATAATCAAAGTGGACTGGAGCGAACCATTTCCAGACAGATGGAGAGCAACATTACAGAAAGCCCTTCAGAGCTGTTTGCTCAGACTGGAAGGAAAAGCATCTGTCCTTAGCCTTAAACTCACGGATGATCAGTCCTGTGCAGAGGTGCAGATAACTCCATCAACAGGTGATATGATGATTTATGATAATTCACTTACAATATATTTTTCAATTTAAATCTCATGTTAGTATCCCAAATAGCTAAATGCAGTATTTTTTCCATATTAATGATCACAATGCTACAGTACTTTTGAAGTTACTTAATAATAGTTTAAGCACTCCAAGGGTCACAAACCTCCTGCTCTAAACTACATGCATCGGAGTAACACTGCATGTGCAAATTGGTCACTACATAGGAAATTTGGTAACACTTTACAATAAGGCCCCATTTGTCAATATGCATTAGTTAACATGAACTAACAATGAGCAATACATTTAAAGCATTGATTCATCTTTGATTAAATTATATATAAAATGTTTGTTATATAAAAGGTTCATGTTAGTTCACAGTGCATTAATGTTAACAAACTCCATTTTTTTAAAAATGTATTAATGTTAAATTTAACATTGATTAATAAATGCTGTAGAAGTATTGTTCATTGCTGTTCATGTTAACTCATACAGTTAACTAATGTTAACAAAAAGCCACCACTTCTGTCACCACTTAGTGCAATGTTTGCAAACATTTATGAGCCTCTTACATTGAGCTGCGTGACATTTAGAAATTGAAGCTCAACAGGTATGAAAGAGGAGGTTTCTTACTGCAAATAAACATTCACTGATTGATTTAATTTAGCTTTCTTTAAAAAAAAACTGCCCTTTGTTTCATTCTGTATAACTCTCTGTATGCATTTTATAGAAAATTATTACATATTGTTTTTAAGACTCAGCATTTAATAAACTCTTTATTTTTCTCTGTAGCTCTAGAAGCTTTAAAAAAGCTCAGGTCTATACCTTTGAGGTTTAAACATGAAAATAAGGAAGTGACTGCATGGATTTGTCCGGATGAAACACAGTATGTGACTGTACCATGCCAGACGTCCATGCTGTACGAGAATCTAATTCCCTCATCAAAGGTATCATGCTTGCTTTGTGCAGAATTATGGTGAAGGACATAGTCATTGTCTTTCTTTATCTTTATTTGTCCCTGTTGGTAAATCATCTTTCAATGTGTTTCAATGCACACGCCGTTCACACATAATCAGTTTACCAAATCATAATAACACATCCATCACCTAGAACAGTCAACTCATACTATGAAAAAAGGAGACTATCTTTTATTTAAAAACTTAATTGCCTGCAGCAAGAAGGATTGATTTAGAAAATACTGGCATCCTAAACTTTTGACCTGAAGGTAAAAGCTCAAACTCTTTCGACGATGGGTGCCTGTGATCTGAAATGATTTTCATGCCTTTACTAAGTGATCTAGTTTGGTAGATTTGTTGTAATTTTCTAAGTGAAATCTTTTGTTCTACAGTAACATTTCCAAACCAGCAAGTACTGCAAAACATCATAACACTTTTAATAAAAGCATTTTAAAATGCTTTTAATATTGAGATGTTAACATTGACACCAGCTTCCTGGGAAAATATAGTTTTTGCTTTCCTGTTTGTGATTTTAGTCCATTTATCCCACCTCAGTTTATGACAATCCCAAGGTATTTATACTGAATAGGCTCCCCTTCAGCAATAATTTTGGAAATTATTTTAATTTCACTATGGGAATAAGGTCCTTTAATCAAATCTCATCATGTGTTTTTAGGTGATCGGCTCTATGCCTGTGACTTCAGCAGCATCAGAAGACACTAATAATGTTGAGGACGTTGCTGCATCTAATAGAGCTCCAAATAAAGCTGAGACCACTAACACTGATGAAATGAGCCCTGAGACACCAGCTGGATTCACCCTCCCTCTCTATCAGTTCTGGTACATGCATCACGCTTACAGAAAGGAGTTAGAACAATTTGAGAAACAGCATGGAGTCTCTATTTGTGCAGAAGTGTCCGTCTCAATCAAACATATCCAGAGATCAAGCCCTGATTCTGTGTCTAAAACCTCTGCAGACTTTCAGACACTTGTTCAGAGATGCACGGATAGCTTTAGTGATGCTGCCATTAATCATAATCACATATATTCAGATATTGTGAAGGAGGCCCTTCATCACATCCAATCAGAGGAGGCAAAGATGATGTTCACCATGTCTGCCAGTAACTGCCTGTTCTTTGGACCGAAGAAATTTACAGATGCGATTAAGAGAGAGGCAACAAAACTGGAACAAAAATCTAAGGACAAACTTCTGAAGAGTGTGTTTGATGACAAGAAGAAGAAATTGACGCCTGATTATGGATCAGGAGCAGTGGGAGGATCAGTGCAGGATGAGGGAGAAACTGGTTTCAATGAAGATTCAAAACACAGTTCTGGACATGAGAGTAAAGATGCTCATGCTGAAGAGGAGACATGTCCTGTTTGTATGGACAGCTTCACCGACAAGAAAAAACTGAAATGTGGACATGAGTTCTGTCGGGATTGTCTAAGCGCATCAGAGAAGAGTCTGGGATCCATCTGTCCTGTGTGTAAGGAAGTGTATGGGACATTGGAGGGAAACCAACCGAATGGAACAATGAATGTAACAAAGAGCAGATCGAGTCTCCCTGGATATCCACTATGTGACACTATTGAAATCACCTACAACATTCCTAGTGGTGTTCAAACGGTAAGAATATGTAAAACTGAATTTTTATTATTTTAAGAAATGCTTATGATTACACAGGGAGATAATACAGCTGATGAAAAATCTGTGTTGTAGTGAACACACTCCCTTTAACTGCATGTGAGACCGACACATTTAATGTAAATCTGTGTTTCTACTCCTACCCTGCAGAGGACACTGTGGTGTCATTCAGTGCAGGTATACTGCTCTGAAAAACAATGAAGCAGTATAAATAGGGTTATAATCGGCCATTAAACAAAGTACCCCTAATATTTTTTTAAATATCAGTGTATTTACTGATTTTCATTAATGCAGTATAGTAAATATGACAAGCGTCTGTGTTCTCCCAGTGGTTTTCATCATCAAAAGTTTAACAGTATGCAGTTTATTTTCAACAAAATAAACAAAAACACAAAAGTCTTTATCATTGAAAACATTTTTTGTCTTACATTTCATAATTAACAAGCAATCTTGGTGCTGACTCATTTTCCATCAGTTTTTTTTTTTGCTGAAAATCAATGAAAACACGAACACACAGTATAAGGCAGGGCTGGACAAGTCTTCTTCTGCAGATCCACTGTACATTTTAGTTCCAGCAATCAAACACACCTGTCTGTAAATATCAAGTAATCCTGAAGACTTTGATTATATTGATCAGGTGTGTTTGATTACCGTTGAAACTACTGTAAAATCTGTGGGACTGTGGCCCTTCAGATGAAGAGTTGCTTGGCCTTGATATATAGTTGTGGCCAGAATTATTAGCCCCCTTCATAAATATGATCAAAGATGACTCTAAAAATAAATCTGCATTGTTTATCCTTTTGATCTTTAATTTATAAAATTAGCAAAAATCTAACCTTTCATTGAAGGAAAAGAATTGAAAGTGGGGGATCACATTATGAAATAAATGTTTATATCCAAAACACGTTGGCCACAATTATTAGCAACCTTTTATTCAATACTTTTTGCAACCTCCTTTTGCCAAGATAACGGCTCTGAGTCTTCACCTATAATGCCTGATGTGTTTGGAGAACACCTGAGAAGAGATCAGAGATCATTCCTTCATGCAGAATCTCTCCAGATCCTTCAGATTCCAGCTCCATGTTGGTGCTTCTTCTCTTCAGTTCACTCCACTCATTTCTTTAGGGTTCAGGTGAGGGGATTGGGATGGCCATGGCAGAAGCTTCATTTTGTGCTCAGTGACACATTTTTGTGTTGGTTTTGATGTTTGTTTTGGATCATTGTCCTGACGGATGATCCTACCACAGCCCATTATAAGATTTCTAGCAGAAGCGGTCAGGTTTTGATTTTTTATCTGTTAGTATTTGATAGACTCCATAATACCATGTATTTGAACAAGTTGTCCGGGACCTCTAGCAGAAAAAATAGGCCCACAACATTAAAGATCCAGCAGTATATTTAACCGTGGGCATGGGGTACTTTTTATCCATGTGTGCACCAAACCCATCTGGTGGGTTTGCTGCCAAAAAGCTCTTTTTTTACTTTCATCTGACCACAGAAGCTCATCCCATTTGAAGTTCCAGTCTTGTCTGATAACTGAATATGCTGGAGATTGTTTCTGGATGAGAGCAGAGGATTTTTCGTGAAACCCTCCCGAACATCTTGTGGGGATGTAGGTGCTGTTTGATCATTTTTTATTGCTTTCTGAGACTCAAGACTCAACTAATCTCTGCAATTCTCCAGCTGTGATCCTTGGAGAGTCTTTGTCCACTCAAACTCTCCTCCTCACTTCACATTAGGACGATTTAGACACACGTCCTCTTCCAGGCAGATTTGTAACATGTTTAGTTGATTGGAACTTCTTAATTATTGCCCTGATCGTCGAAATGGGGATTTTCAATGCTTTAGCTATTTTCTTACAGCCACTTTCTATTTTGTGAAGCTCAACAATCATTTGCTACACATTAGAACTATATTCTTTGTTTTTTTCTCATTGTGATGAATGATTATGGGTATTTGGCCTTTGTGTTTCCTC